>NC_056751.1:372745578-372908078 GCF_019279795.1 Protopterus annectens
TGATGAACAGTTCAAAGAAATGTTTATTTTATCCATATGTGTGATGTGGGTATCAAAACTGTTGTGTGTATTCCTATACTGTCTGTAATAGTGGCAACACTGTTAGTTTGTTAGCATATATTAGCCTATAGTATCGTAGGTATTAATTTATTTCCTGTTCTTACAGACATTCACATAACAATTTCACCTGGAGGCTCTATACAGACAGACACAACAGTTACACGGTTCAGTCATGAGGCTTAAAGCTCATTCTGTCTCACTGGTCATTTGTTACTTTATCCAAATGTCTGCCTGTTTCTGTTTCTTATTCACATGCACTCACTTACCTTTTGTGTCAGCCTAGGCCTCCTATTTCCCTCCCAACACACACACACACACACACACACACACGCACACACACACACACACACACACACACGCGCACACACATAGACACACACACACACACACACACCATGTGCAAGTGATAACTGTGCCATATCCTTGTATTCTCTCTTTTGAATTCAGGGATACATAAGCTTTGTGTGTGATGTTCAGAATGCATAGCTAACTTAATGCTTAGTATATCTTTGTTTGTGATGTTGTTTTGCTAATTGTACTTTGACATATTTAGGTCTTACTAAGTTAGACAGCTGACAGAATCAAAACATTTTTTGCATCAGTAATTTTAAGACTCTTCTGAGGGTTAGGAAGTCTGAAACTGAAATGTGTCTCTCATTACTTTCTAACTTCTCTCCTTAATGATTTTCCAGTACAAAAGTATGAGGCCAAACTGAGGACATTTGGTGACCATCAGTACATTTCAGAGGTATGAATCTTTGATGTCTGAGGCCTACTACTTGACACGGGATACATGTTCCCAAAAGTATCTGCTATCACGTGTTAAAGTTACTGCTGTACAAATCACCCACCTTTTACTTACATTGCCAAGTAATAACATGCAAGGATATGCCATTCATTTGTATTACACAATTCTGTTTTAACACTCCAGGTTTGGAACTTATCTTGTAAATTCAGCAGTTGTGACAGTTTTAGTTCAAGGTTGAGTCTGTCTGATGCTAGGAGTGCACAGCCATTACATGGGTAGGTAAAGGTTGAGAGTGTTGCCTGGAATCAATGTTACTATATGTATATGCATAGGATGAAGGTTTTAGCCCCTTAGGTGGTGACCGAGTATGCTATGCACTACCCCTTAGTCAATGCGAGGGCATACTGAGCATGCCTACATCTGCCTATGCTGTTGGTTCCTCCTCTGACTTCTCACCTGCATGTGGCTGTGGTGACCTTGCCAGTGGTGGTGAAATGTGTGCCCCTTCCACGTGTTGATCCTGCTGAAGCTGTTTTCTCAGGATTTTGTTGTGAAGCATGGCACAGATGGTGACAATATCAGTATATGTACGTGGATTGTATTGCAGGACTCCCCCATATGTATCTAGGCAGCAGAACAGTGACATCACCAGCCCATACACGTGCTCTGTGATATTTCTGGTTTGAGCATCTGCATCATTATGGCATTCTTCAGCAGGTGTGTGCGCATTTCTTTTCGTGCATTATAGGTTCATAGTTGCATAGGATGATACTAGGCTAATGGCCCTAGGGCCTTTATAAGTCTAGCTGTGTAAAAAATCTGTACCCTAATTGACCATAGTTAGATAGTCGTTGCTAGCAGAGCGATTCTATGATCAGCACCAACTACCCCTGTCCATGAGGAACAAAGGTGCCACCCCAAGGGTGAATTTACGGTTACCCATCCAATTGTCAAGGTTGAGTTTAAACAGTCATTGATGAGCTCTGCTTCACATAAAGTGGAAGTTTATTCTCTGGAAGATATACCTGTCTCTCCAGTCTGTAGAAAACAGAGTACTGGGATAGCAAACAGCTTATGAGTTTACATATTCAATGACTGGTATTCTATCATGAGATATCCATGAGATATCCATGGTCTAATAACTATGCACACCATTACAATTCAGCAAAAAAAAAAAAAACATTGGGGACATAGGAATCTCTATTGTCTTATAGAGAGAAAAGTTGTGAAATAAAGATAACAGAAGCAAAGGGTAGGACAAGCAGCTCAAATATATTTCAAAACTGTATGAAAGCATATGCATGAGAATCCTATTAACTATTTATATTCAGCTTTTATGTAAAGTTCACCCCCATCTATGACCAGCATTCAAACAGTTACACAGGTCTCTGTAGGCACTATTATACCATTCAGTAACACAAACTGCAGGCAGATAGCTCTTTACCATATAAAGATTTCCTTTCCATATAGAAAAAAATAGTAACTCAAACACCAATATCCCCATCTCAAAATTCACACAATTACACAATTTACCAAAATATGTAAAGCTAACAACCTCTAGAGCCTTCATAAGCCCCAATGTATCCCATATATTTGTGTACCTTAGAGGTTATTTTTAAGGGGTATATGCAAGCTAGGGAAACAATTACAGGCTGCCTCTGTCCATGAGAGACATAGGAGTAAGACCCCCTAGGGTGTATTTCCACTTTCCCATCCACTGGTCCAGATTTCTCTTGAACAGTGTTAGAGAAGGGATTTGCTACACATGGATGGGAAGCCTGTTCCAAAAAAGGGGAAGTCTCTGAGACACATATCTGCCCTTTCAATATGTCCGATTAATGTCACAAGCAAACTTTAAATCCCTATATCAAGTAATTCTGATGTTATTCATTTTGTGGATATGCGAACGGTCCATCTGAGTGGGATCCATAAATGCCTTATATACCAGACATGGATCTCCTCTCAACAATCTGGTAGAAACAGTACTGGGATTGGAATATGGGTTGATCTGCACAGGACATGCTATTTTTACCTGTATCATTTTGTCAGGAACATCTGTGGAAATCCAGTTGTTGTATGTGTTTTGTCAGGTGCATACTGAAGGGGGTGGGGGGGTTGCACTCAATGATGAGCCCAATGAAAGCCAATTAAAGTGGAATGATGACTTCCCAGGACCTAGCTACCATGTCCTTGCTTATAAGTTGCACTAAATAAATAAATACATGTGTTTTTTTTCCATATTTTTATGTTTTAAAAATTAAAAAAATAGTCCATCTGATTATATTATTGTTAATATACTTATTATAGGATCATAGGAGGTTACTAGGCTAACGGCCTCAGGGCCCTTACAAGCCTAGCCAAGTTCAACCCATTTTCCCAAGAGTGTTTGGTTAAAGCAGACACTAAAATCAGTGCCTATTGCCCCTGTCCAACAGGAACACAGGTGGAATCCCCAGGGTCAATTTCCAGTTACCCATCCAATCATCTAAATTGCTCTTAAATAGGGCCAATAGTGGCATTGTTTAACACAAATAGGAAGCTATTTCCAAATGTGGGGCAACCTCTGTGAGACAAATCTGTCTCTCCAGCAAGTTCTCTTGATGTCACATACCAGGTTAAGGTCCTTCAAGCGAGTGACTCGTGTGCCATTTGACTTGCAAATGTGCAGCATTTCCATCAAAGCTGGGTCACAGATTGCTCTATATGCAAGACACAGCTCACCTCCGAGTGGTCTGTATGACAGAGAGTAAAGTGACAATGATTTCAGTCTGTCTGCGCAACACAGATCTTGAAGCTCCTGAATTTTCTTCGTAAGGAATTTTTGTGGTCTCCAATTGTTGCGGATATTTGGAAAGGAATATACTAAAGGCAGTGTTGCACTCTATTATTGGCCCGATGAGGAAAGAGTACAGGGGGGTATAACCTCTTTTTTTTCTGGAGGCAATGCCCTTACTTAGAAGATGAACAATATAAAATGTCCTTCTTACCACTGTGGAGACATGGTGATCATAGTTAAGGTTGCTGTCAACCTATGTCCCCAGATCTCTCAATACTGACTGTATACTTTGGGTATTGCTATTGATGTGGTAGTTTGCAGGAATATCACCCTTGCTGAAGGGGACAATAATCCATTTTTTTGTATTAAGTTTAAGACATGACTTTGGCACCAGTCATTATGCATTTTTTGCATTAAGTTTAAGACCATGACTTTGGCACCAGTCTTCTGCCTTCTTGCAGGATATTAACATCACTAGGGGTTTTAATGATCACTCCCACTTTGCAGTCATCAGCAAACTTTGTTAGCCACAGTCCTTTACCTTTAGCTTGTACTTTGAAGTAGATTCTGAACAGTAGAGGTCCCAGAACAGATCCCTGTGGAACACCACTGGTTACAGGTCTGCTGTAGGAGGTGAAGTCCCCTATTTTGACTGTATGAGTTCTATCAGTGAGCCAGTTTGCAACCCACCTGATAATATATGGGTTGATACCCAGCTGGGTGAGTTTATCAATGATGCCTGAATAGGGGATTATGTCAAAGGCCTTGGCTAGGTCTAGGTAGGCTGTATACACAAATTTGTCCTCATCTAGGGCTTTGATGACTGTCTAAAAGAAGTCCACCAAGTTTAACAGGCATGATCTCCTCTAGACAAAGCCATACTGGGTTGGGTCGAGCATTTGGAGATTTCCTATATCTTTGTTAATAAGGTCCATGTTGATTTGTTCCATGGTCTTGCAGATAAGGCTGGTCAGGCTAAGTTCCTAGTTTCCAGGGTCCATGAATGCACTCCTTTTCTGCAAAGGGATAATGGTAGCTGTTTTAAATTCCACTGGGATGAAGCCAGTGCTTAGGCTGCGACTGAAAAGCGTGCTCAGTGGTGATGCTAATTCTTGTTTTAACCCACGCAGAACACAGCCTGGGATGTTGTCTGGTCCCATACAGGCTGTGTTTTTGGCCTTAGAGAGGTCATTTAAGATATATTTAAGATACTAGGCAGGGGACAGGTGTTTGGGATGCTTTGGGGTATATGTGGTGGAAACAGGGGAGTGAAGTTTTCCCTGAACCTGCCAGCCATCATGTTTGCTATATCCATAGGTTCTATATATGTAGTAGCATTAATTATGAGTTCAGCGCAAATCTGGGGCTTACCTTTGAGGTTACAGATGTCACTAAAGAACACCTTATGATTATCCTTAGTTAGGGAAACTAATCTGGATTCATAGTTAGCTTTGGAGGACTTCATTAGGACTCTTACTTGCTTGTTTAAGTTGAGGAGGGAGTGTTTCCAGTTTTGAGACCGTTCCTTCCTGCTCTTAGGCAGCAATTTCTTTCTCCTATTGTATAGCCTATTAATGGCTGTTGTCCACCAGGCAGGTTTGATTTTCCTTGAAGATCTTGCTTTGGTTCTATCAGGTACAGCAGAGTCAATACAATTGTACAGATGCTTGTATAAAGCACTGCCATATAACTCAGCATAGGTGTCTGTTCCATCAGTGGGGGGAAAGGCTATGAAGCTATTCATGCCATCATGTAAGAAGTTGTAATTGACCTTGGAGAAGTTTTTTAGTCTAGTTGTTGCTGGGGGGGGGGGGGGGGGCTTGTGTTGTGTTATAGTTATTTCTAACAAGACTGATTTGTGGTCAGATCTCACCAGGGGTGGCCACACACTAGGGGTGATGCAGCAGTCTCCCATGTTGGGACGCACCAAGTACAAGATGTTTGAGCCCATTGTGGGTGTGTCAACCAACTGGTCCAGGGCACTGGAGTTAACAAAGTCCAAGAACCTTTGGGCAAGTGAGTTAGAACACATTTAATTTACCCACTCTATGGATGGGTAATTAAAGTCACCCAAAATCAGGGTGTTTAGTTGTATCTTGATTGACTCAACTAGATAAAAGTAGGCTGAATGAATGTCCTGATTCATGGGAGGGTCCTATAGCTGGCAATGACCTGAATGGGGGGGGGGTCTTACCTACAGTCAATTGCACCTGAAGTAATTCAAGAGAATTGTGCTGTTAAACCAATCTAGAGGTGTATTTATCTTTAATGAATATTGATACACCCATATTGATACACCACCTCCTTTAGTTTTCATACCTTGTTTGTGGTCTGAACGTGTGGAAGGAAATGTAACCTAGTATATCTAAGGTGCTCTCCGCAGCCTTAAACCAGGTATCAGTGCCTGCACAAATGTGAGCATCTTCCAGGGTGAGGAATGCTTCCAGTGAGTGCAGTTTCTGGTTTAGACTCCTAGCATCAGCATAACCTTGAGGCTGTTTTTAGAGGGTATTTTTACATCAGGAATTTTGTTCTTGTGACATTGCCTAAAAAAGGCACCATGGGGATGGCGAGAGCCTTAGCCAGTAACCGAAATCTCAGGGGTGACAGATGAAGACCATCTCTGGCAAAGCATAGATGTTTGTCAACCATGTCATCCCAGGCTGACAGATACTAAATCCCCTTTGAATGACACCAGAAAATAAGCCAATTGTTGAAGTCAATCATTTTTGTTTGTATTGAGGTAGCATCCCAGGTGAAGGTAAAATGCTGCTTAAGGATAGGGACATACCTGCCTGAGACGCACATTCTGAGAGCTCAGTCATGTCTCTTCATATAGTCCAGTGAGGTAAGTCTCAAGTCATTCACACCAACATAGACTACGAGAGAGCCATAACAGTGCCTGTTGTTGAGATGCTCGATTGCATGTGTAATGTGGTAGATCCTAGCACCTGACAGCTGACAGTGACCTTTTCTTTGTCCAACCTGGTGAGTGGGACATCTGTGTGTCTCAAAATTGAGTTGCCTATGACTAAGATGTTTGTTTTTGTGTTATGCCTTAGGGGCATGACTGGTGAGACACTTATGTATGATATATTGTGTGTACTATGTTCTGCAGAGGATGTATTAGGTAAAGCATGCTTGTGTTTGTGTTTGGGAGGTATTTGATGTTTAGGTAAGCCTCTTGTAAGGATCTCAACATATGTAGGTTTATGTGTTGTTGGTTTGGTAGGTGCAGGAGGTGAGGTGTGCATGCTGACAACCTGCTTAATATCACATGGACTGACCAGTAAGTAATAGAGCCTGGATTAATGGTTCTTGATATAGATGCATCTCTCAAATAATGAATTTGTGTGGACTAGAAGAAGTGGGTTGTCAGTGTACATGAGGCAATTGCTACATTGCCTCAGGATGACCATGTCGATCAGGCTGGCTGGAGGAACTGTGGGAAATTGTCCATCAATAATACTAGGTAAGTTGATGTAGTCAGAAAACAGGGAGAGGACAGAAAGGAACAGGTAAAGTAGAGGACAGAAGAACTAGACAAAAAATATGAAGGTCTAGTGGGTAGGATCTGTGTTGGTACTCTCAGGAGGTTCAATGAATGCATCACCTGACAGTGAGGGACAATCACAAGAACTCACCTGTGGAGCATCAGCAGAGTACTAAGGGAAAATGTGCAGGCAAATGTGTTTTTGTCTTTAACCACCAACTGTCCCCACTGCTGTGAGGCAGTGAGCAATGCAGAAATGTGGTGCTATGTAGCAAATGAGCACAAACTGATGTAAACAAATTAACCAATAGAAAAGCTCCAACCTGTTCCAGAAACCTTCAATCAGATGAGTTCTAACTGCACACTCCTGCCACTTGGGTGCAGGGGTACCCTCTCCAATAAAAGTTGGCCTGATTTAGTGATCAAATTATACAAACAGAACTATATTCAGCAGGTCTGAATCTAGTCTATGCCAATTAAAAAAATGTTCAGATAAGCAGTGATATGGTAAAAAATGCAGTTCAAATGCAATATGCAGTGAAAATTTCTACTTAAATTTTGCATGGATCAGCGGATGGCTTAGATTTGCTTATGTGGCAAATAAGAGCAAAGTGATTTAAACAAATTAATCAATTAACCAATAAAAAAGCTCAAAACTAAGCCCTGCCCCACCAACCTTCAATCAAATAAGTTCTAACTGCACACTCCTGCCACTAGGGTACAGGGGAACCCTCTCTAACAAAAGATAGCCTGGTTTAGTGTTCAAGTTATACAAACAGAGTTAGATTCAGCAAGTCTGAATCTAATCTATGCTACAGCAAACAAAGTGCGCCAATTTCAGAAAATAAAAATAGTTCAAATAAGCAGGAACAATAAGCCTTCAACCAGCAATTCCCAGCTCAGAAGGGCAGAAGCTACACTCTCCTCCCACAAGAGTGTAGACCACAAACCTTCTTAATGCAAAATATCTGGCCTGAAGCCCAAGTGCTTAAACCAGAACCAGGACACATTTAGAATAACAGACAAACTAAGCCTTCAACCAGTAATTCTCAACTTAGAAGGATGTAAGCTACCTCTCCTGCCACAAGAGTGTTGACCACAGACCGTCCTAATGTAAAACAATGGGCCTGAAGCCCAAGTGCTTAAACCAAGTGCTTGCTGGAATGTAAAGGGCATCTGTATATATTGTCATTTTATTTCTGTGCATAATTTTCTCAAGTATTTGTTAGGATGAAAAGGGTGAGAAATTAAATCAAATGTGTGAACTATAGTCATTTATTAGGGCAGAGTTTGCCTCCCCCTAACAGATGCAGGTGGAGACTTTGTATGTTACCACTGTTGAAATGTTATGTTTACCAAGAAAATAAAATGGACAGCTGAGAAAGATGATCAGTTTTCAAAATGGGTTTTGCAGTAGCTGACATTTACTATGACTTTTTTTACGTGCCATCATTATATAGTAACATCTAGTTCATGTCTCAGCTTCAGGATGACAACAGCAGTAGACTGTTGAAATTCACCTAATTAGTGTATACCAGAGAGGATGTTGTAGAGGTATTCCTTCTAAACTTTTGTTGTACTATGAGAATTATATATTCTTGCATACCTTCTCTAGAACAACAAATGTGGGACTGGGTAAAGTTACATATAATGATTAGACTCAAAGCAGCTAATTTGTTTCTCACATAAAAATTTTCAAAACTTTAACTCTGACTACCTCCATGTAGAATGAATATCCTTGTTTTTCCTTTGTCCATGTAATTATATGCCAGAGCAGAGTTATAAAGGTGTGCAACCATTTCACAATTGCTCTTGTACATCAATGTATAATCAGAGCAAAATGGAAAGCAGCAAAACAAGGTTAGTACTTCGAGTTCTGATATTCTGAAGGTAAGGTACACTTTTACTACTAGCTGATGAAGTGCTATTCTCATCTGCTCATGTGTGCTATCTGGATATTTATGTCATCCAGCTTTATTTATTATCAGGCTTGCATCTGCTAATTACAAGCAAGTAGAAATCAGATCACTTAATCTGCTACTGCTATATTTTACATGACATTGATAGCTTCACTTCTAAACAGGTGCAAAAATAAGAACCGTCAGACATTTTGCTTTTGTACCACTTCTAACATTTCAGCCTCATATGTGTTTTTTTCTGTTATTTAGTTTGCTGTGTTCTGTTTTTAATTAACAGTAACGGTTTTTACAGAAATACTTATATAATGCAGTGCAAGATGTAATCTTAGCCCTTACTCAAGCTGTCAATAATACGGTTTCAATTTTCCTTACTTCTTCTTCTTTTGGCTGTTCCCGTTAGGGGTCCCCACAGCGGATCATCTGTTTCCATTTCTTCCTGTCCTTTGCATCTTGCTCTGTCACACCAACCACCTGCATGTCCTCTCTCACCACATCCATAAACCTTATATTAGGCCTTCCTCTTTTCCTGTTACCTGGCAGCTTCATCCTTAGCATCTTTTTCCCAATATACTCTGCATCCCTCCTCAGCACATGTCCAAACCAACGTAATCTTGCCTGTCTGGCTTTGTCTTGAAACCTTCCAACCTGGGCTGACCCTCTAATATACTTATTCCTAATCCTGTCCACCCTCGTCACACCCAGTGCAAATTTTAACATCTTCAACTCTGCCACGTCCAGCTCTGACTCCTGCCTTTTTGTCAATGCCACTGTCTCCAACCCATATAAATAGCTGGTCTCACTACCCTCTTGTAGACCTTCCCTTTCACTCTTACTGGTACTCTGTCACAAATCACTCCTGACACTCTTCTCCACCCACTCCATCCTGCCTGTACTCTCTTCTTCACCTCTCTTCCACACTCACTATTACTTTGAACTGTTGATCCCAAGTATTTAAACTCATCCACCTTTGCCACCTCTACTCCCTGCATCCTTACCATTCCTCTATCCTCCCTCTCATTCACACACATATATTCTGTCTTAGTCCAGCTGACCTTCATTCCTCTTCTCTCTAGAGCATCTCTCCACCTCTCCAGGGTCTCCTCCACCTGTTCCCTACTCTCACTACAGATCACAATGTCATCTCGAAACATCACAGTCCACAGGGACTCCTGTTTGATCTTGTCTGTCAACCTGTCCATCACCACTGCAAATAAGAAAGGGCTCAGAGATGATCCTTGATGTAATCACACATCCACCTTAAACGCATCCATCACTCCCACCGCAGACCTCACAGCTGCCACACTACCCTCGTACATATCCTGTACCACTCTTACATGCTTCTCTGACACTCCCGACTTCCTCATACAATACAACTCCTCTCTAGGCACTCTGTCATAGGCTTTCTCTAAGTCCACAAAGCCACATTGCAACTCCTTCTGACCTTCTCTGTACTTCTCCATCAACACTCTCAGAGCAAACATCGCATCTGTAGTGCTCTTTCCTGGCATGAAACCATACTGCTGATCACTAATCATCACCTCCCTTCTTAACTTAGCTTCCACTACTCTTTCCCATAACTTCATGCTGTGACTGATCAATTTAATCCCTCTGTAGTTACTACAGCCCTGCACATCACGCTGATTCTTAAAAATCGGTACCAAAAAACTTTTTCTCCATTCCTCAGGCATCCTCTCACTTTCCAAGATTTCATTCAAGTTTCCTTACTATGTTCAGTTATCCACTTAACAGAAACAGTCAGTCAAATGTCATCCATGGCCTTGTATGTTTCAGTTATAAAAATTCAATAGCCATCGAAATGCCCCATGTTAATACCTACAAAGACTAAACATCAGTTAAATTTTCAGAAAGAAGATAAATATTCTAAAACTATATTTAACAAAAAGGATCACTTTTTGTTTGCCCAGGAACCTTTTAAGTTAAGAGAACTGCTACAGAGCTGTAATAGTTCTAAGTTCTGCATGTTCATTTATTTCACGGCTTGAGAATTTTTGTGTTTTCAGAAAATAATCCATTTAACATTAATTATAAGTAAGAGTTTTATTACTGCTACGGTTATTAAACAAAAAGGAAAAATACAGGAGATGGATTTCTGAACAGTTCATTGATAGTTATTAGGCATGCAGTCCAGGAAACCATTAATGAGCCTAGCCCAAATCCCCAATTAATCCAAAGCACTGTCTGGTGAAGTGACTTCCTCAAGGTCAAATAGTAACCAAATGAAGGCTGAGGGAACCAAACCCTGTACCACATGAAATAGCTCTTTAACAGTGCCATTTGCCACATGAATGAAATGTGCACTGATATAAATTTTATGTAGATTATGCTACACACTAACAACTGTAGTAACATTTAGCAGCTTTTAACAAGTTTTTGTTTTAATCCCAGCTTATTCTAACAGTGTACACTTTGTGTGAGCTGGTAGCATGCTGCAATATGTTTTTCACTTTCTTCCTACTGCTGTATAACCATGGAGTTGATTTTATATATATATATATATATATATATATATATATATATATATATATAAAGGGTTGTAGGTGAGGGTGAAGCATGAGGCTTACTTCTTGCAAAATGCTTCTCTTTTATTGCATTTTCAAGTTATATTTTTCAGTTAAAAAAATGCACAGCAGGGATACAATCTAACATAGGTAAGCTATTTGAGTGCACATATAGTAACACAAGGATCACACTCGTTGATGTACATTTGCTTTAAAATATAAAAAAATATATATTTTGCAAGTCCACATACAGTAAGTAGTAGCACGAAATTATATGCCTCCTACTACTAGCCATTTCATGTTATGAAACAATATTCTAAAATGACATTATATAAAAACTAAAGGTTAAACAAGCAGATTTCTATACAACACATCTAGGTAGAACTGATCATTTGTACTAGTGGTTTGGAAAACAAATTATAAAAAGTGGCTACACCATTATAAACAAAACAGAAATATAACTAGAAATAATACAACTATTGATACTAGCTCTTTACATTTTACAGTCAGATATGTCGCAAATATTAATGTATTTGCATTTATAAAATGGGATAGTCTAACTCAACAAAAGTCCCTTTTCAGCAAAGACCAAGACCAATAAACTCCACTGTCAGGTTGCAAGTAATAACAGTTGCTGAACATCATGCATACCTAAAAGAGAAAGAAATAATCACATTGTTGGATTTAAGTGCAAGAGTGATGCTGCCCAGTGATATAGCAGTATAAAGCCCTAACTATGCCTTAGATGACCAGAGTTCAACTAGTGAATTAAGTGCTAGAAGAGTTGGGTAGGAGATGATGAGAGTAAGAGGCTACCAGCTTGGACATCCAGGAAGGAGGTGTTGGTGGTTCTGGCTGGCCAATCACCACTGTTCAGGCAGCCTGCAGCAACAAATAGGAGCACTGACCAGGGATATGAACTTGGTTCAGCTAAGACCATGATGGCAGCCTCTGCAGCATATGTGTGGAAGCAAGCAAGCACATGTTGGAGGAGCATCTAGGTGGCCTTTCCATGGTGACAAGGGTCCTCTTGTCAGCTACCAGAGACATGGCTAGGCAATAAGAAGAAAACGATGAGATGGCTGCTAGTATGATAGCTGTGCAATCAGTTCTCACCTTGCAGGAAGCAAACTGGGCAGGAAGGCTCTCACTCTGCAAAGGAACAAATGGGCCAACAGATCAGAGAGAGATAGTGATTGGCAGGCAGCAACGAATAATGAAAGACAAGAGATACTCAATATTCTAATAGAAATTTATGGTCAATAATACTGAAGTGACAAATGCAGGAGATTTTTGCATGACTCAGAAATTGGATTTAGACATACAGTGTACAGTATGCTTAATCCAATGGAAAAGAAGAGGACTATTAAAACAGTGAGGGCATTCCTAAAAAGAAGAAGCAGCAAAACCCAAGGAATGTCATCTCTCAGTCTTATAACACAATGGAATACTCAACTGCAGGGACTCAGCATCTCATTAGCTCAACTGTTAATGGGTAGAAAGGTAAAAAACAGGTAACCCACTTCAACTTTATTACTAACACCTAAAAAATCAACATAATGTAAAGGAAATAAGAGAAAAAAATCAGAGGCAGAAATACTATCATTGCAGAAACTGCAGAAGACTTGGAGATTTACATTCTGAAGACAACAAATCCAAAGTCCATGTGCAAATTTGAAACCTGAAGCAGAAATCACTGGTAAAGGTGCCAAATCCACATCCTATACAGTTTCTTAAGAAGATGGTAAGCATTACAGAAAAAGCCATGCATTTCTACAAAACATATGCATCAAAGGGAAGTTCCTAGGAAGAAGAGGAAAACAAAAGTAACACAGCCAGAAGAAGAAGAAAGAAGAAAGGAGCTGTGATACTTAGAACCTGCACAGAGCAATTCCTGAAGATGTGTCTCAAATAAAGCTTCAGTTTAGTAAGAATGGTACCAAATCTAAGACTAAATAAGACTAAATGATCAATGTGAACAGTCTTGGTAAGAACTTCTGATGGGAAAACCAGAATTAGTAGACTGTTCTGGGCTTCAACAATATTCTGACAACTAAAAAAGCTTCATTGTATTTATTTATGTATGTACTGCGGCTACACAGCTGTCTGTCAGAAGCCATGTCCCAGAGCCCATCCTTGATCATCTGCTCCACACTCCCTGACACTTGTCTAATGTGCCCATTTGGACTGGTGTACCATGAATGGAAACCCCCCTTGTACAAGCTGTGTTAAAGAATGGTTTAGAGAGAAGATGGGACACCCTGTTACAGGGACACCTTAAAAGCTGTGGAGGACTTTTTTCAACTCCCTACCATCATTCCACCCATTTCCCAATGTGCATTCCATATGCACATATCTGTACTACAGTCACTGAACTCCAGCAATAACTGATCAACCTTAACTGTAAAACCACCCCCTTCCCTAAGGATAGGTGAACTGGTGAAAATGTTACTCTACTCTAACCCCAAAGCTGACTCCTCCGAGGTCATGTTTGCTAAATGACTCTGTGACACCATAGAAATACTGCCAGTCTAGCTATCTGGAATTTTGTAAATAAGTATATGTCACTTGAAAATATTAACATGATTTATATAGAAATGTGACAGTGCCAGCCCAGCTATCTGGAATTTTGTAAATAATCATATGGCATTTGTGAATATTAATATGATTAATATGCATGTCTTACAAATGTAAGAGAACTATATGTTATGTGGATATTAAACTACCCGTGCAGAAGTGTGTATTGAACTGTAAATTATGTACTGAGCTTCAACAATATAACCACAGTGTACCCTACTGGAAAAGAACAGAAATGTATATAAACTATACACCTGTGCAAATGTATGTTTTAATAGTAGAAGTTGGAACATACAGAGTTAACTTGCAAAACTTCAAGAAAATACGTTGGAAAGTGAAGTGTTTTACAATTGTGGTATCTCAGTTTCAGTGCAGCAAGCAGACACAATGTCTAGAGCTAGAGCTTTTCCTAGTGTCCTGAAACAGAAATAATTACTAGGTTTCAAATGTAAAGTGTTTTTACTGGTCTATGACTTCCTAGCAGCTGCACACGTCCGAGAGATATGTATTTGTGGCACAGAGGTGTTAAATTCTAAGTATCTGTTTAGCCTGGCAACTGAAGTCAGGTGACAACGAGTGATGTCATCTGAACTAACCCAGTAGTAAAGTCAATTATTAATTTAAGAACTTTCTCAGATAAAGACGGGGCATTTTGTATCTTGTCTTGGACCTGGAAACATCCTCTTATCAGTAATTGCCTTACTAATAGTAAGTAACCAGGATACAGTAATCTCTCTTAGATTTATATATATATATATATATATATATATATATATATATATAGGAATATAGTAATGATTAGTTTAGATTTTTTTCTCTATATATTTGAGACTGTCCTGCAATGTTGTTTTAAAATATTTCCTGTGATTCTGAACTCTGTAGTTACTGTGTTGTTTGAGTATTGTCTTATTTTATTATTTATTATTAAATATATTTAAATCTTTTAACTGCGGCTGGTCTGTTTAGAGATATTTAAGCTCTTAGAGTACTTGCATATGTATTTGGTGACACTGTATAGGCCACTCCAATAGCATTGCTCTTGGTCACACTTAACATTTAGATAATAGTAACATTATACAGTAGAATTATTCACCCTTTGTAAGGGCCTTAGAATAGCTGATAAGTAGTGGTTGGTGGCAGTGATAAGTACCTTCTAATCTGGGCAAAAGGGGGGCGTAGCTAGTAAACCTGTGCCAACCTTCCCCAGGAGTGTCTGTGTATTTGCATATAAATCAAATCTCAAAGTGTGTGTGTGTGTGTGTGTGTGTGTGTGTGTGTGTGTGTGTGTGTGTCAGCTACTTGGGCAGGGAGACGAAGCACTAGTTGGACAGAGAGGGTGCTGGAGGTTTTGGCTTGACCACTCAGCTGAGATCTTAATCCTATAGCTGTGCCAGTGGGGAGTCTTATTGGGGATCTGGAGAAAGAGGCAGAAACCAGCCCCAGAATTAGTGTGATCTCTGTGTGCTCTTAAGGGAAATTGTACTTCACTGTGTGTGTTGTACTTTACTGTGTGTGTACTTGCCATCTTCCCATTGTGTACATCCCTCCCTGTTGCCAGTGGTGAGGACTGAGGCTCCTTGATTACTGGTTCAGTGCAGGGGCATCATAGAATCCATATCACCTGGATCACAGTGAGGGCTCCATCCTTCTATGCCAAGACGCCAGCAAATACCCAATTTATAAAAATTCAGGGACACTACAGAAGTGCATATGTACTTACTAAGGTATTGATCCCTGAGGATCTTTAGACATCTAGCCAGAGATAAGTGAAACATTTACATGCTGCCTCTATCCATGACAGATAAGGGTGATAAACAAGGGGTGAATTAGCAGTTACCCATCAATGGTCAAGATTATATTTGAATAGTGTAAGAGAAATACTTTATTTTATGTGGAGAGAAAGAATATTACAAACAAGCGGCATTTTTCTGTAAAATCTGATCTTCCAGCACTAAAGTTGAGAGGACTAGCTGTTGAGAGACTGGCATTGACTATGATTACATATTGTTGCTGAAGTATTTCAGGAATAAAATTAGAAACAGTCCTCAAGAGAATTATTTTATATGGCTAAAACATGGGGAGTAGACCTGAGAAAGGCAGTATAGAAACTGGTAGGATTCCAAGATGCAGGAAAAGAAGGACAAAGAGTGAAATCATTGGCACAAGAAGGAGGAATGTTATTCCCCTTCTGTAATGGCATCTGGTGAGATAACATCTCCACCACTACGTGCACTTCTGGAGGACCCTTACCTGCAAATACACATGTGCGGTAAAGACTACTCAGAAAAAGGCAAGATAAATGTTTTAAAAAAGGTTCAGAGGTAATAAGAAAGATACATTAAGGTGTGGTAAAAGAAATTGGTATGTACATCTTGAAGTAGAATAGGTATGGTGAGACATGATAAATGCCTGCAGGTATCTTAAATGAATCAAAATAATTCAAAGGAGGACAAAAATGTATTAAAATAAGGGTTAAAGATAGAAGATGCAAACGAGACAATATGAAGGTTTTTTTTTCACAGAGGGGTTAAAACACGTAACAGACTTAAATAAAGGGAGAATGCTCCAAAATACAGAGAAGTTCAAGCTAGCATTAGACAGTCCTAAGGCTGTTTGTAAGAGAAAGAATGTTTGCTTACAGTAGTAGATAATTCACGCTGTATCTGCAATCAAATTCCATATTTCCATTCATTAATTCTATCACATGTTCTTTAACATCTATGTTTTTTCTTATCTTTTTTAATCTTAACATATGCCTACTTTGCTTTGCTTTCAGTAAAAATGTGAAATGGCATTAACAGATATGTAACACTTATAAAAAGCACTATTGACCAAGAAACAGTGATTTTCTTACCTACTTTTACAGAATGTTGCTAAAATACCCATATTACTTTCTCAAAAATATTGTTATACTTAAGAGGCTTTATTAATGTCAAATACTGCAATGTTGGTGTACTGATAACCAGCTTTGTTGATTAATTCAAAATGACCTTCTTACACTTCAGTCCAATGCCATTCTACATTTTGTTCCAACTGGGAAGGCACTTAATTCAGACAAAATCAGCTTCAAAATGTGCTCTATGATACAGAGTATTCTCATAAGCATTTGTCTAATCACTCATAAGAAATAACTGTGTCACTGCTCGAACTTTCACATTATGATTCTTATATATATAATTTTGATTTTGCATATTCTTACTCAGCTTGAAGTTATACCATCCACTGCTTGTTAATTTGATTATCTAATTATTTTATGATTAACTAAGCTACTTAAAGTAGTCCCTTTCTACTCAGAACCAGCTAAATGGAACACAAAAGAATCATGATTATTGCAGAAATGGAGAAAGAAGACAATTACAATTCCCAAACCACCATAACTATAGCAATAAAGATTATCCATTAACTGCAAAAGTATTGTTATTACAGAGTAGTGACATCCAGTTACAGTAAAAACAAAAGATAAACTGTGACAGGAAAGTTTAACTGTGTTGTCACAGTTAACATTTGTAAATTCTGAGACAAAATGTAAACGGTGACAAGAAAACATTTAAACTGTGCTGTTTTATGTGGCACTTGAGTACTAGTGAATAATGCAAGGGTTTTACAAGTCAGGGATACATGGAGTAGGCTAAGAGCATGAGAAAATTCAAAAGAAAAGTAGAGAGTTATAATGAAGGATTTAAGTGTTTGAGCACTTCTAAGAGACTGACTCATACATAATGGTTTAAAGACTGGAGTAGCAACTGGCTGTGTCATCTAGAGAGAGATGGGCAAACAAGCTTTTTCTTGAAGGAAGACAGACATTCCCATAAACCAACAAATCTCATTTAGTGAAATGTGTAATAAATTTGCATCAACTACAAAGAAGATGGCATTAAGTGCAATGCCATACAGATGGGGGTAACATGAATACATCCTTACTAATGTAAAAGCTCCTTTCTTTGTTAAGAGAATATTAAACTTCTTCAGGCAGTTTTAGCACCAGCCTCGTTTGTATTAATTTCCCATGTAACCAAATTGGTAAAAGCAAGTAACAATCTCAGTCAATAAACTTGATATTTGAAAATGTGAAGCTGCTCTAAAAAACTCCCAGAAGACCAGAAGCAATAATATATGAAGATGGACTAGATAGGTGCTCTGGGATTCCAAACATCATAGTATAAATTTTTCAGAAAACTAAAACAGAGTCCCTTGTTGGAGAACAAGTTGTTTATTAACATTGAAATGTATGTATTAATATAGTTTCAACTGCTTCAAGACAAACAACACAGCAAGATCATCAGCACTGAGCATTTTGTTCTTTGCAAGTACACAGACACAACTATTTTTATAGAACAGCGATTTTCAGAGGCCATAAAACTGATTACTGATGAACTCCATGTGTAGTGGGGAGAGGAGCAGGTAGGCATGCCATTAGTTAAATACAAGTGCATTGTAACAGACAGTTTTCAAACATTTAAATTGCTCTTCCATTTAAGCCATATCCTTTAAGCTCATTAAGGAGTACAGATTGAGAGATGGAGTTAAAATTAGTAATAAGATCAACAAACAGGGCTCTAGTTAACTGTCCTGCCTCAAGGCTTGATAGATTTTGTCCATGAAGGATATGGTTCAGTGCTGTGCTACATTTTTTTTTTCTGAAACCTTGCTACTTTTCTGAGAATCGTTCATAGGCTTCTATGCATTGCTACAAATAGGAGACAACTTTCTGTGGGAAATGAGGGATGATAGAGATATTGACCTGTATGTGTCAGAATGGTCCTTGGCACCTATCTGAAGGATGGAAATAATAAAATTTGCTTCTAGAGGTGAGGAAATGAACATAGATATGTTACAGAGATATTAATGATATGTTGAAGTGGAATCCTGATTAAAGTGTTACATTCTCTTAGGAATTTTGGAAACCCTCATGTTGATCACAATAAATGTTGCTTTTAAGCAAGCAGTTCACTTGCTTAAGATAAACTTGTTTTTAAAAAAAAAAAGAAGTGAGGAATAAGATCAATAGATTTTTGGTTTGGGTTTTGTGCCCCTTCAAGTGAATACATGTTATTAAAGTGACTTGTCTGGAAGTGAAGAGCCAGGACCTGGGCATTCTCAAAAGGTGAGGAAGATAAATTATTTTGATCACTGAGCTAAGATCTTCTAATGAAATGAATTAATTCATGCAAAAAAAATTAAGCTGGTCTTGATGTATTGCCTTTGTTTCAGACAAATTGCCTTGATTTGTGCAATTTGTCTTCTATGATCATTTATAATAGTAGAGCAATTATTCAGGAGGAGAATCTTTAAGATTTAGGATGTCCAGTCTATTCTCTTCCTGGCAACTGCTTGTGAATTTAGAATTTATCCATGGTGCAAGGAAGGGTTACACTCTTGAGTTTTTTTTCAGGCTAATATTTGCTATGGAGCAAAAGTAAAATATTAAGAAAGCAGAGCATATCTTCATTCAGTCCATCTGAGATACAAGAGCCCAGTCCAAGGAAGTAAAGTCAGACATGATCAACAGATGAAAATGGATAACAGAACAGTATAACTGTAGTAAAGGGCAAATGAGAGAGGAATTAGAATGCTTATAGAGAAGACAAGATGTTTTAAAAAAGTGAAGGAAAAAGTATATTATAACTTTAAATACGGCCACACACTTCAAGTTGTTACACAAATGGTGGCCAAGCAAACTGCATTTCTTATCAACCAATGGCTTTAATATCTGTTTGACTCAGCTTTCGTGTATTTCTGTGGCAGCTGTCTGTAGGTTTCCATTGGAGTTCTGGGTGGCTGTCATCTGTGCAGTACTGCAAGCCTCACTAATAACAAGGTTCCAGATAGACACCTCATTATGACAATGGTATTGTCCCAACTTTAGAGTGAAACTAGCAAGGTCTGTGTATTACAGTGTTTTCTATTACCCATCTGATAAATATGATGTCATATGTACCTCAAATAACTGTTATTGAATGTAGCCATGGCCTGAAGAAGGACTTAAATGTTGCGCAAAAGGTTGTCACTCTTACTGTGCATTTAAATAAATTATTTTTGTAGTTTTTAAAAGAGATAGAAAGTTGAACTATTTTTATTATTTAACCTGAATTATGCTCTATCAACTGCTGAGTTGTTACTTTAAGGTATTTCAGTTAAAACATATATAATTCTTTTAATGGTAATACTATAAACAGAAGCATGAACACTTTATTATCTGTACTCATCACTTATCTTCCTGCATTTTATTTTTAAACTTTAAAAAAGTCCTTAAGATGCTGTCTCTCCTAATGGTTCAAATAAATAGTCTTGGAATGAGTTTTTTATGAATAGCATAGACTCTTTTAAGCTCTAATGATTAATTATTGGTGTTGACTGATAAATGCATATACTGTAATTTGTTAAGATATGGTACTTGTAAGGACTTATTACTTGGGGTGCTAGACTGAGAGGTGAATTTCTTCTGTTTACCATTGTACAGTGGAGCCATTCATTTTGTTTTAGCCTGAAATTCAACTATCTGAAAATTGTATGCATTAATTAATTTCCACAATTATGAATATGTTTGAAAAGAGAATGTGCATAATGGAGACATAAAGAAATGTATTTAAAACTGAAAATGTTCAGTTACATGCCACATGATACAAAGTAACTCATTTAGTTCCTTCATGCTTCTTTTGAGCAAAAGTCACCAAGACTCATTCCCATGTTATTCAGAATTATATATTTTTTAAAAAGTGGACAAAAGTTCTATTCCAACAAACTCCAGTAATGAAAAGTGTTCTATGGTAGTTTTAAAATGCACTCATGAACATCATCATTATGCCAAGGTAAGAAGTCAATCTGCAGCCATATCTGACATGTATAAAAATGTCTTATAGCCTTCTGAATGAAAACTCACCTCAGTGAAACAATTGGCATTTATCTATTTATTGACATTTTTTACCAGGAAAGATCAACTGGCAGAACTGTCCTTTTCAGCGGAGGCCTACTGCTTAGCAACTACAAAAGAATGTGTCAAATAAATTATTCTTTATTTTAATACAGAAATAATATCAATATCATTAATAAAACATACTATATTACCTTTGAGGGTTATGTCTGATACTATGAAGGCTGTAGTCTACAGTCCACTTTATCTATTATGCCTGGCATACATTTTTGGCAGCATTAAATTTTCCCAATTTATAGCATTCAAGCCACATTAATCTAAATGCTGACTCAAATCTATAAGACCTACACATGAGACCAACTAGTTATAAACAATGCTTCTCATGTGATGTAACTGAAACTTCCCACACAGTATCCCAGTGCCATTTTGATGCATCAGTATTGCAGCACCCTAAAGAACAGAAATGAATATTACAAGTTGGAGGTGGTGTAGTGACACCCATGATAACACCAAATGTTATTCTGCACCTGCAGTTACAGCAAAATACCATAAAACACTTAAGGGATGTAAGTTCACTGTAGTACTAGGTATACATTCTAAAAAAATTAGTGGGCCTAGCCAAAATTCCCAACTGCCCCAAAACAATGTCTGGCTAAGTGACTTGCTTAAGGTCACACAGGAGGCAAATGAAAGCTAAGGGAATCAAACCCTATACCAGAAGTTGCAGCTTGTTAATAACTCATAGCCTTAGTCCTCTGTGCTAACTGCCAGACATGAATGCATGGAGAAGGAATAATTTAGTCAGCTATACCTTAGTTATTTCATCTGATGTATGTGTGTGTGTGTGTGTGTGTGTGTGTGTGTGTGTGTGTGTGTGTGTGTGTGTGTGTGCGTGTGTGTGTGTGTGCGTGTATAGAACAAACTGTTTCAGAGGGTGTATGTGTTGTATAGGTCCAGAATAAACTGAGTCAGATAGTGGGCCTAAAATAAACAGCTTAGAAGGTTGCACACTGGTATGTATCCAGCTTAGAAGGTTGCACACTGGTATGTATCTTGAGTATCACAAAATGTTGTACGTAAGACAAAAAGTGTGCTGTTAATTGTTTACCAATTAAATAATTAATGTTATTTTTATTGGTTTATATGTGTGCTTATTTTGGACTTTTGAAAGCATGTTTTAATTTATGTAGCATGTTTTTTTAAGTAGACAGATATGTTGCTGATATTTTTATCCTTAGTTATGGTTATGAGAAAACTGGGTAATTTGGTTACCACGAGTGATTGGTTATTTTAAGTCTTTGGATGCATCCTGTCACATTGGATTACATATAAATTGTTGCATAAATAAAATAATTCTAATAATGACATAATTTTATAGAGCAATAAATAATGCTACAATGAGGTAATTTAATGTACAGTTGTTTTACCATAAGATAATAATTGTGGCATTTTTATATGGCATTGTAGTAAACTAATGAAAAATTATGCCAGTAAGCATGTGACCGGCAGATTTTCTGAGTGGGTGAGCATGTTACTTTTTTATGTAAAAATTATAGTATGCAGAGATAAAATGCATGATGCATAGCAAAATACAACATCCTATTTATTGGGAAAAGGGATGGTACAATGGGAATTAGGGGTAGGAAATACCAGTGTTCATAATGACAATGTTGACAATATGGGAGGGTAAAACAGTGATGGTTTACATCAGAATGTAATGGCAGCATCATTCCTGTCAGGTGGCCAAATATGGTAAATACGTGAGGCACCAAAAATGCTAATACCATCCTTGTGTTCAACTAAGGCAGAATATAATCAGTGCAAGTGAAATAAATTATTGACTGCCATCACAAACATAGGTTCTAAAATTGTACAGAGTTTAAAATGTTTATATATTAAATTGTAATACTTTAAGGAATTAAGATTGCATATGACTAAATAAAAAAGGGCATGTAACTTCATAACCATCTCTTTAGTGCTTGCTTGCTTTCTTCCTTTTTCAATGAATCGGTAAACATTTCATGTTTGAATGCTCAGTTCTAATATTGTGGTGTTGTCTGATGCAAACATTTGCTTATGTTCCCCTCCCCGTTATTGACAGTGGAGCTATTTTGTTGCGAAATTATCCACAGAAATTCAAAGCCCAACATTATACACTCAAAGAGGTTGACTTAGTGTCAGTTATCAACAGAGGAAAACTTCAAGATGTGAAAACACAAAAAAATTACAAATGGTGATGTTATATTAATTATTAACAAAAAAAAACAACTTTAATATGTTAAAGATGTACCAAATATCTGGCTATAGTAATATTGCCATAAACATTTTCACAGCACTATGCTGTATGAGACATGGCTGTTAAACTGCAAAATATATCAAAATAAGCACATCTACAGTGTTTTGTACTAGCAAGAAACTGTTATGTGCAACTACTCAAAAAATCTGCTAATGCTCACCTACCAAAAACAGTACTGACAAACTGGCCAACATGCCCGTGGTTAGTTACTAATTATGCAGGTTTGCTAAAGCAGTACATATGCTTATGATGTGATAGCCAGAAAAAGGCCCACTGAGGTTTAGTACCTTTGATGCAATTAAATAGCCTGTTCCTTATCAAATAATGTTCAAAGTATATGTAGCATACCTAAGTCCACAGTTCATAGCTTTGGGATGAGACATTAAATCAAGGCCCCATCTGCCTGAGATGGTGGCAGCTCAGGTGAATATAAAAGGCACCATAATAACTGTAGAAAAGAGTAGGGGAAGTTCTCCAGTACCCTGGCCAAATGTCCCCTAGTAATATAAATACCACTTCAGTTCTCCCCTGAAAGAGGCTACTAGCCTATTGGGCCTAACATGGTCAACAAAGAACAAGTAAATAAAAACAAAATAGCTGATTTGCGACATGTTACTTGATTCATTAAGCTATGATGATGGACATTTTCCAAAGAGCCATTACCTTTACACATTTTAATGAAAAGCATAATACTTTCACCATTTCAAAAAGGGACTTCAAAGGTTATCTACAATCCTGGTTGTGCATGTCAGAATTAAGGATAAGAAGAAAGGTAATATACCTGTTTGTCATTAGCAATGCAACTGGTGTAACCAGGTAAGGATAAGTGCAAAGTACTGTTCACTGGCACTGAGACACAAGTACCGAAATAAAAAGGCACTTTGTTTTATGAAGGACTTCAGACAACATCTCAAGGAACACCTCTTCACCCAAATAAAGTGCAGCTGCACTCACTCCGGTCACATTACATGATCCCCGCAACTCTCTCACTTATGTTTATCCCCGTTTCATCCTTCCTTATCTCATCTTGACATCCCCTCACTTACTAGCTCTCACTCACTCTACATATTTCTTCTCTTTGCATTTCTCAGACTTCTTCTTTCTAGTCCTCTTCCCTCTGCATGCCTCTTTCACCATTTCTATGTCTTCTTTTCATGGTATCCTTTCCTGCAACTGTTCACACTCACCTCTTCTAATGTCTTCATATCTCTTGCTGTATGATGATATGTTGTTATCCCATCTTAGTTATTATGGCTACATTTTATTCAAAATTAAGAAGGTTTGTAGTCTGCACTCTTGTGGGAGGAGAGGCTAGATTCTGCCCTTCTGAGCCGGGAATTTCTGGTTAAAGGCTTATTGTGCCTGCTTATTTGATGTGTTTCTTTCTGAAATTTGTGCGCCTTGTTTGCTGTAGCCCAGAAGTTAGTAGTTTATTGGCCAATTTGGGCTAATTTCTATCTCTTCCATTTCCCTACTATAAAAACTTCATTTGCGTTGTTTTGCGGACCGGGCAGTGCTGGTTAGCTAGGGTTAAACTACTCCCGGCTCCACGAAGTCTGCTCTTCAATTTTTCTCTTGGAACTAGACAAACTTTCAACTTAAGCACCCAAACCATTCATTTCACAGCCCAACACTTGCTCAAAACTCATAGCAAGCACTAATTAACCCTAGCACTAGACCCCCTATACTGTCCAGAAGGACAAGGCTCTCTATTCGTAGGTGGACTCTCCAGTCCAACTGGTGAATCTGGGCATTTTCAGGCAATGTTACAACTGCCTCATGTACACAGACAACCCTCTCCTCCTACCACCAAACACTAATATATGCGAGAGATGCAATTATACAGCCAAACTGGAGGCAAAGCTCTCTCAACCCAAGACTGGAACTGACAGCCAAGTGGAGAAGGTAAATACTTGCAACATACCATCAGTCTCACATAGACCTACTAAACCAACACCGGCAAATAACACACATAAATACACAAAAACATACTCAGAGGCTCTAAATAAAAACCTGCAAAAGCAACAGAGACCTCCAAAGCAGACACCTAAGCAACCTCCACACCCCATCACAAACCATGAAACACATACTTCACATAATCAGTGTGCCACGCAATCACAGCCCTTTAGGCAAAATAACATACCCAACACACTAGTAATAGGTGACTCTACAGTCAGGCATACGGATGTCCCACTAACTAGGTTGGACAAGGAGAAGGTTACAGTTAGCTGCCTGTTGGGCGCTAGGATCTGCCACATAACACAAGCACTCAGGTCACACCAGAACAAGTACAAATACAACTCTGTCATTGTCCATGTTGGTGTGAATGACCTGAGATGTACCTCCCTGGACTACATGAAAAGAGACATGGAAGAACTCTCTGATCATGTGGCCCAGGCCATTATGACCCGGACCCTGAGTAGCATCCTGCCCTCACCAAGAACGATGCCACAGTATAAAGAAAAAATGATCAATTTTAACAATTGGCTGAGTTTTTGGTGTCATTCAAAGGGGAACCAGTATCTGTCCACCTGGGATGATATGCTCGATAAGCCACGCTGCTTCGCAAGAGATGTCTTCCACCTGTCACCCTTAGGCTTTTGAATACTGGCCAAGGCTTTTTGCCGCCCCATAGTGCCTTTTTTAGGCAAGGCTCAAAAGACAAACCCACCACCATAAATAGCACAAGTAACCAAAACCTGAGGGTAATGCTACTCAATGCCAGAAGACTAAACCTCAACATGCATGCACTCAAGGCACTCCTTAGTATGGAGAACATCGATATATGTGCAGTAACAGAAACCTGGTTTAAGGCTTCAGAGAGCACCCCAGCACTACCAGGCTATAACTCACACCATACTTTTCAGCCACAGAACCCGGACCGAAACACAAAAGGTGGGGGTGTATCCATTTTCATCAAGGATACCCACACCTCCAGGTTAGTGTCACAGCACAATGCCTCAGAGATCATCCATGTGCAACTAATAATGGGCAAAACTGCAATTCAAATTGTAGCTTGCTACAGATCACCCACCATGACCCAGGACCCCCATTCTGTGCATCTGGAGACACTGGAAAATATGGAGGCCCTACCAAATGCCCTAATATTGGGTGATTTCAATTACCCAAACATTAACTGGGAGAACTACTCAAGTACTAACTCCCTTGCCCAATGCTTCCTAGAATTTATAAACTTGAATGCCCTGGATCAACTGGTCAACACCCCCACCAGAAGTGACAACATATTGGATCTGGTCATCACCAACATGGGCGACCGGTGTTCTACACTGGAGGTCAAACCCTCGCTGGTTAGATCAGACCATAGACTAATCACTCTGGATATCCACATTCCACCCCCACCCCCAATCAAGGAAACCACCATGAAAAACATTTCAAAAGCAAACTTCATGTTACTTAAGACCGAGGTGGAAAGGTTCACAGCCCCCATGCTAAAGGACAATGCTGTTCAAGCTGCTAAATCCCTTACAAAGGCACTCTATGAGCACCTGCAAGAATACATGGATCATGCTATCCCAAGCAAAACCAAGACTCACTCCTCCAAGAAAAGGAAACCAGTCTGGTGGACCCCTGCCATAAACAAGCTTTACAATAGGAGGAGGAAACTAGTACACAAAAGTGTAAAATCCCAAGAAGGAAAGACATCCCTGATCAGTATCAGCAAGAAACTATGATCCCTCATAAAATCATCCAAGGCTAGCTTTGAAAGAAAAATTGCCAAGGACTCCAAAGATAACCACAAAATGTTCTTTAGCTATGTCAAGAACCTAAGTGGAAACTCTCAGATCTGCTCTGAGTTAGTGCAGAATGTCACAAAATACACTGAACTGACTGATATTGCCAACATTCTGGCAGACAGGTTTAGTGCAAACTTCACCCCCTAAAGGGCCCATAACCATACCAGAAAAATATAGTGCCCCGGCAATCACTGACACACAGGTTAAAACAGCCCTATCCAAAGCCAAAAATACAGCTTCAATGGGACCAGACAATGTCCCAGGCTGTGTCTTACACAAGCTCCAAAATTAACTACCCCTCACCTAAACACAGTGTTCAAACTCCACCTCTGTACAGGCTACATACCCATAGAGTGGTGCACAGCAACAGTTATCCAGCTCCACAAAGGTAGAGCCACAACGGACCCCGGGAACTATCGGCATATAAGCCTGACTAGCCTGGTCTGCAAGGCTATGGAGTGCATCATCATGGAATTCATTAACAGAGACATTGGGAACCTTCAAACATTGGACCCTACCCAGTTTGGCTTTGTTAAGGGTAGATCATGCCTCCTAAACCTAGTGGACTTCTTTGAGACAGTTACCAAGGCTTTAGATGAGCAAAAGGAGGTCCACACAGCCTACCTAGACCTCGCAAAGGCTTTTGACACCATTCCCCATTCTAGTATTATAGACAAGCTCACCAGCCTGAACATAAACCCCTATATCATGAGATGAGTTGCCAATTGGCTCACAGATAGAACCCACACAGTGAGAGTTGGAGGCTCTAGGTCCAACTTTAAACCAGTTACAAGTGGCGTACCCCAGGGCTCAGTCCTGGGACACCTCATGTTCGGTATATACTTCTCAGAAATACAGGCAAGCACAGGAGGACTATGGCTGACCAAGTTCGCAGATGACTGCAAACTGGGGGCCATAATTGATTCTCCAGCTGATACAGACATCCTCCAGAAGGGTCTCACTGAGACGAATACCTGGTGTTAAAATCATGGCCTCAAGCTAAATGCCGAAAAGTGCATAGTCATCCCCTTTGGAAAAAACAAAGTACCCACGAACTACCACATACATGGTAGTCCCCTAAGTACAGAAAATGTAATAAGGGATCTGGGGACCCAAGTAGATAGTAATCTCTCCTTTGATAATCATATTGCCAAGGTGGTTAGAAAATCCTTCTATGTGGCCCACCTAATCACAAAAGGGTTTGCATCTAGAACAAATGAGGTCATTGTGCCCCTCTACTCATCACTCATCAGACTCATCATAGAGTACAATTCCCCATTTGAGATGTATCTTACAAGACACCTGCAACAGCTGGAAAGACCACAGAAGTACCTCACCAAGAGGATTACTGGCCTCAAACATATGCCCTATGCAGCCCAACTGAAGAAACTCCAGCTGTACTAGTTGCATACCGCTTACTCAGAGGTGATCTCTGCCTGACATACAAGGCCATGTCGAACCCATATTGATGGACATGCTCCACCTAAAAAAAAAAAACAAATCCCCAAGAGCCACATGCTCTAGGGATCTAAACCTCACCACAATGATAAATAGGACGTGCTGGAGGGATAGATTCCTGTCCTAGAGACTCCCCATGCTTTGGAACAGGATTCCAAACTACATTAGGCAGAGCCTGTCACTAACACTCTTCAAGAGAAACCTTGACGAGTGGATGGGAAACAGAAATTTTACCCTGGGGATCACTGCAGTGGCTCTGCTGGACAGGGGCAGAGGGAACTAATGGCTCTGCTGGACCGAGGCACAGGGAACTAATCTAAGGGGGCAGCAAAAGCCAACCCATTCTGGCTAGGCTTATAGATGTTCTCGGGCAGATAGCCTAGTACTTACTTATGAACCTATGAACCTATAAAAAAGCTCTGCTAAGCATAATTTCATTTTTTAAACCATGTTTTGACATTGTAAACTGCTTCTTGATCTAAATTGTGTAGCATATTCTTGCTTCTGTGAATATGTATATGTTTTATCATATCCTTGCATCTGTAAACATCTTTATCTCATTTCTTATGTAATCCTATTCACCCAGGCTGTGCCTACAAATTGTCCACTGTGATCACTGCACTACCCCCAGTAAACAAATATAAATATATCAATACATAATAAAATAAATAATGTTTTCACTCACTAATTTGCTGCAATGCCATTTTTCAGGTATAGAGCAGAGGAGAACTGCTTAATTAAGGCACATTGCAGACAACTTAGCCTCGCAGGTGACACAAAGTCAAATAGTGATCACAGAACAAAAGTCATGTAATAAAAGAGAGCCAAAACAGTCCCATATTAATTTCTCCCAGTGATGATCTTTGCTGAGTTGGACTTCAGTCATCTTAATTTGTAATGATTTTAATGCAAGCTTGTATTTCCAATGCCCAGTGGATGTCATCTGTGATGATATGAGGTATTGCCAGCTATGCCAGGAGACGTAGGGCAGTGAATGTGTGACATTGTACAGATGCTTGTGTTGAAAAATGTATTTGTAAAGCTGCTTGTGTTGAAATTGTACCAAAAGTGTGTCCTACTAGACAGAAAATAAATATACGTGTATGTCAGACTATACTATTGTAACTGATTAAATGTATATATTGTAACAGAGGATACTGGAAGAGAGGATAAGAGAAGAGGATAAGCTCCAGCTAACTTTTAGAAAAATATCCTGAAATTAAATTACTTAATTTAAGCCATAAAGATTGTATCTCACATGTAACAATGCAGCCAGAGACAAAACGCCTGTACTAGGAAGACTTCTGTATTGTCCTTAGCAGTAAACTAATTGCTACTCTGGAAGGGTGGAAGTGTTGAAATGGTTTTATGGCTTCCAGATGCTATAACTCATCTTAGCAAAGCTCTGTCTGTGTGTATGGTAACACATATGTGGGTTCAGTTTCTAGTAAACGGGGGTAGTATGGGAACCAGAAGTCAGATGGCCAGATGTATGTGATGTCTGTAATCCAGCATTGAAATGATGTTTTAATATTAGATGACACTGAAATCTCAGAGCAGTCTGTTTTTGAAACCTAACATAGAAGGATGACTCATCCACTTCATCTTGCCTTACTTTAGTAAGTAACCGAGGAATAGCAATTCTTTAGATAAGTCAGGAAAATATAGTGAGAATATTAAAATACTGTTTTTATGTATCTGTGTGAATCTGTCCATCTGTGTTATTTTTAATATTTCCTGTGGCTGAAACTCTGGTGTTTATTGTAAATAGATATTCAGTATTTTCATGTTCCTTTTATTATTTATTATAAAATATATTTAAACTTTTCATCATGGCTGTTTTTTAGAGAATATTTTAACCTTTGAGAATACTTCTATTTATTTGGTGACACTGTGGACGCTCATGGAAGCCTTACTGCATTAGTCAGACACTACCATTTGTATTAATATTAATTTTATTCAGTATAATTGGGTACCCTTGTAAGACCCTTAGAGCAGCTGGCTTTAGAGTGTCCTGGTGGCAGTATCTACCTTATAGTTTGGGCAGAGGGGCATAGTTAGTAAAGCTGTGCCAGCCTTTCCCCAGTGTGTGTGTGTGTGTGTGTGTGTGTGTGTGTGTGTGTGTGTGTGTGTGTGTGTGTGTGTGAAAATCCAATCTCAAACAGTGTGTGTTTCAGCTACTTTGGGCAGGAGCACAGGGTACTGGTTTCACAGAGAAAGTGGTGGAGAACTTGGCCTGTAACACTCAGCTGAGGACAGAACTCTATAGCTGTGCCAGTGGTGAGTCTTACTGGGAGCCTGAAGAGAGAGAGAGAGAGAGAGAGATGGAAATCTACACCCCGGACTGAGTGTGCTCCCTGTGTGCTCTTAAGGGAAATTGTGCTTGGTGCAGAGAGCTGCATCTGGAAATACTGTGTACTTATCTTTGATCCAAGTGAATGTCCCTCACCTGTTTCCATGGTGAGGATTCAGGCCTCTTGATTACTGGCCCAGAGGAGGGGTATCACATCATCTTTACTTGGTTTGTGTAAAACTAACTTCTTCCACTGGGAAACAAACATAAAATACATATAATGCTAGTTGTACAAATCACAATATAGCATCCTTGAAAACCTACAGAACCTATACATATGAAGAGCATCTACAAGCCCCTTTCAAGAATAACTATTGTACATGCCAGTATCTATGTAAATATTACGGGTATCACAATATAAACAGCACACTATACTATTTAGTGGACTCTAACTACACAGCAAAAATGAGGAGTGCAGACTGCTTGTACATTTTTATCTATAAAAAAAATATATAAGACAAGCTCAGAAAAAAATGTTTAATACACCTGTATGTTAAAGAATTAAACATCAAACAATCCATGTAGATTATCATTATCATTATTATTATGAATAAGTCTGTTTCACATTAGACATATCAGAGCTCCAAATTAAAAAATGTAATTCTCACATTGTTTTGCATATCAGATAAAACAAAATAATGAATATATGCCTTACAAAGCAATATAAACTACCAAATATGCATTTCCTGTTTCACTGATTCTGTTATCATGCACTTCCAAAATAAGTGACAAGCAATGACTTCCTTACTAGCACATTAAACCAAACAGCTTTTCTTGGGCAGTCTGTCTGACCAGACTAAAATCCATAAATTTTCAATGGTACACATTTATTTGACTTAAGACTGAATGAGTGAGTGAGTGAGTGAGTGAGTGAGTGAGTGAGTGAGTGAGTGAGTGTGTGTGTGTGTGTGTGTGTGTGTGTGTGTGTGTGTGTGTGTGTGTGAGAAAAGCACATGTGCATGGACATGTTTATGATTGTTATATGAAAATGTGGCATTGCCCAAGTATTTTCTCATGCATACACACACACACACACACACACATATAAGTATTTTCTCATACATACATACTCACACACACATATATATATATATATGGGTTCATGTCATTTGATCGACAGGTCATTTGATCAACAGTTAATTTGATCGACAGTTCATTTGATCGACAAGCATTTTAGGTGGGGGGCTTCACCCCCCACACACCCCCCCCTAACTATATATATCAACTCCAGGGTCGCACAACATTGGGGAAGGGGGAAAATGCTTGTCGATCAAATGAACTGTCGATCAAATGACATGAACCCATATATATATATATATATATATATATATATATATATATATACAGCTTTACAGTATATATGAACTATAAAACATTGCTGTTGTGGCATGATAAATTCATACTTCAGTACTTCAATGGATTTTATTTATACTCCTTGCAATGTGTATTCTCTAAGCTCTTTGGCTTGGATGCTGAACTTGTATTTGAGTTATACATGAAATTAGAAATCCTGTTACAGCTTATTTATTCATAATAAATACATACATACATTTAAACAAGTTTGAAGAGAAGTGAAAATTAAAACAAATATGATACATGCTCATTAAATAAAATTTTGTAAGCCTACATTTAACAGGAGACAAATGGTAGAAAGCAAAATAAATAAATTCCTAAGGTTACAGCATACCATGTAAGTCTAAACTCAATAGTCTATCATGTGAAACCCATTAACCTAGAACTTCGGTAGCTATTTTGATCACAATATATACAGTTATAGATAACATAAACGGGTGCAAAGACAGTCAGCATGTTGATTGTGTATTTGCTATGTAGATTCTATTTCAGCCAGATTACTTGTTTGTTGCCTATTTGGAGAGTGTTTTTGCATTGCTTTTTGACATGCGGCGACTGTAATGTCCCATCTTGGAAACTGTGATGAAACAACTATAAGTATCCACTTTTAATCCAATGTTGGTCTTTTCTGCAAATGTATAATAAACTGCAGCAATAACTCTTGGAAAAAAGGGAGGCAAAAAAAAAAAACATGCGACTGACAAAAATAAAAGTAGGACAAAGTGAAACTCCGTGAGTCAAAAAAAAAAAAAAAGATGAAAGCCACATGTAAAACTAGTGAATCTGTACTGGCTGAAAATAAAAGGACACAAAGCAGCAAAGGCCTGCTTTTGCAAACATTATTTAACAAAACAAATAATGAAAGAATAGTTCCCTCTCTTACAAAACCCAAATATGCAGTAATAGCCTATTATCAAAATTAGTATGTGCATCCTTCCAGAAATGCCTACCTTGACAACCGTTACTCTTTAATGTAGACAATCTTAGCAATAAATAGAAGAGGACAGCGTGTAAAATTTATTTAGGCATGAAACTACTGTTCATTACTGGATGAAGGGCGAAGGCCATCCCCCCGTGAAATATACTGTTTATTAAAATGAAAAGGCTAAACAGCTACGATGGTTGCAAGAAATATCCAGATGTTATATTGCCTGTATCGTATGGAGCAAATTGCCCATGTCGGTTGTCTTAAACACACTGCAAACAGTATCACTACATTGTCGAGATTTCTTGTAATGTGCTGAGCTGTTGCTCTGTCTGAAGTGAAGTATAAGGAGACCATTAACGATCAACACCTCTTGCCAACTGAAACCTGCAGAGTGCAGCTTTCAAGCTGAGGATTCTACACAAACAGAAATGCCTGCAGGAAACACGTTTTAATGACGCTTATCGGAGTTCCCCCCACACTGCTCTTTGTGACTGAGCAGCAGTTTGTGTAGTCTCCCCATCAACATCGCACTTCATGACTGGGTACCATTCGGTTCGGGTAAACGGAGCGTGTGTAATATTTAGTGACAACACTCCAGTTAGAACACTCTTGTCAATGTTTGCATTTAACAGGTCAAATAATGCACTGCACAGCTATTCTGCACGAGCTCTCATCACTAGTCTTCTTGTAAAAATAAAGTGAATTAAGATGTGTTTCGTGGCACGTTAATTACCGACAGCCTTATGTTAAGAAAACAGCTGTGGTCACTCTGTTTCACATAATTAGCATATTTTATAGCCCCGATGCCATAATAATAATATACATGTCAGTTCAAAAAAAGGTCCAAAGATAACTAACTATGCGTGTATGTAAAGGCTGTATACATGCTCTTGTTTGTATCTTCTAACTTTTCACAGTAGTGTTAAGCTCCGGGTTCAGCTTGAGGTTTTAAAGATGGGTTATCCAGGGAAACAGTCATCCCCCCCACCACCAACACCACACACACCAGACCAGAATTAGTTCTATGTTCCTAGTGTGGATTACTGTCATGAATGAGCAATGCACTGCTAGGTAATATGGTTACATTTGTCTTACTTCTTTTACAAAATTAAGTATGTAAAAGGATTTTTGTTGCCACTTGCCAAATTAAAGATGACCAGCAACACAGTCTGATCTGAGAGGAGTCTGATTTACTAATCTTTTGTAGTTTATAGAAAGCTACTGCACTGCGTAAAGGTCATAAAGGAAAAGCCACAAATACGAGGGGAGGGGATAAATTAAGAAAAGAAAGGGAAATGTACTTTTAACTTTAATAACAGCATTGTCCACGCTTGCTTTGAGCTTTCTCTTCTTGAAGGAAGTGCACATTTTAAAACTGTTCTTTTTCAATGGCGATGTTTTTGTGTGATCAAACTCTTAATTACTTCCTGAAAATAGGTCTAAGGCTGTATATATTTTTGACAACGAGTAAACAAAAGGTCTAAGCTTTCTGATCACAACACAATTTGTTCAAGACTCACCTGGCTTACTTCGGTGCAGTTGAAATAACGCTGTAACTGTGCAATTCAGTCTTTACCTCAGTTACTTTTAAGGTGCCTCCACAACTTACACGGGTTCCATATAATTCCTTGTGAGAACAATTTATTTTCTTGTAAAATATTAGAAGAGTGATCTGTAGGGGAAAGCCCACCAAGCCTTGGTACAATCCCTCAAGAAACAAATAAGGTGGTGGTACCCCAGTGCGCGGATGCAGAAGCAGCTGAGCTGAGATGCGAGTAGAGATTTTTCAGACTGCATTCATACTGCCCACCTACCGACTGCAGAAGTCCAACCCCTGCAAAGCATGACACCCTGCACTTGGACTGAGGGAACGTAAATACTTATGTTGAGGAGGGGTACAGTCCTCCTGAATGAAATGCCTTTAACTTAGACTTCAGTAAAATAAATGCAAGTCGTGTTCGTTGTTCATCTGGGAAGAGCAAACGATCTGCCTGTAGCCTTGAGAAATTAAGGGATGCTAAACTGAAGCTTAGGAGGATGTGGCTTCTTAAACGGAAAACTTGGCAAGAGGTACACTGGTAAAGGTGGCGTATTGGAGATTTGGTACGACTGCAATACAATGGTATTTTAAAATCTCAGCAAAACCAGAGAATACTTTAGACCGTGTTTAAATGCAAAGAAGGCATTAACTAAAAAGGCTTCCTCTGACATCTCAGAATTTGCGCCAACAACAGCACCACAAAATAGTCTCTTTTAGATGGCAAAAGTAACGGTGAAGTTAGCGTGGGTCAGTGGTTTATTACACACAGTGCAATGGGTAATTTGAGTATTTATTGGTAGATGTACACACAGTTTTTTTAATGAGTCTTTACGAATCGGTGCAGTTATGATAAAAGAACACTAGACAGTCGTAAGAGCATTTACAAGCATATATCTAAAGGTACTAGTGTCCGCAGCCTGAATTAACTCGGTATTATTTATTCCCTTAGATCCAGTGCTGACGAAAAAATCGTTAGTGTAATCACAGTTTTAAACAAGACTAGGCAGGACTGGACTGGGTCATTGGTCATGAGAATGCAGCAAAATGTTCCAGTTAATAAGCATAAGTCACTTGTTAGTTCCTTTATTTATAGATAATGTACTTTTCACGTGCACAACGTGTCACGTGGTTATTGGTATATTGCCTTCTAGCATTTGTAGATAAATATGAATGGCAATAGTCTGGAAGCTGTGTATATTTTATCAATCTCTTTTACTAAGCTTTCAAAAATACTGTATTTTCTAAATTACACAGAAATGGTGGGAATAGTGAAGATGTAACCTGTTCTATTATATCCAGTCACTTCTGGTACAGAAAGCTTACAGACTTACAAAAGCGACCAAACTACCATTAATGCAGTATAAAAGCTAATTCATATATAACTGAAGCTCACGTGAGACATTTTCTTTTCAATTTCACTCACAATATTAAATTTTACTTTACTAGCTGCGCCATGGATACTTAAATAAGCATTGATGGAATTACTAAAAACATTGCTCACCGATTTGCCAACCTAATTACTGTATGTCAAAAGAGTTGTGCAAGCCATCTAAAAGACAACCATAAAGGATAGCTAAAATACAATAAACTATTACAAACATCAACACGAATAGCCTCCGTAAAAGTGTTTAAAGAGGAGATGGAGTAAAGTTATACTTTTAAGTGTTTGACATATTTCTGCTCCAGGACATCTTCAAAGAGATCGGATTCTGCAGAGGGGAAGAACGTTGCCAGACTCGTTGTCAGAATAAACCTGACAATATTTTACACTTTGTGCAGTCTTCCCCATCAGATTACACAATTATATGCATTTTATACCTACCACAATCTTCACCATCAGAATATAGAATTATTTGCACATATGTCAGATGTTTACATTTTAATGAAGCGTTCTGTATCTCAGCTATCACAAGGCACATAGATTCTTTCCACTTTCGCATTGAGAACAGTTTGCAAAGTGTCCTCCTATCTGAAGTATGAAAACACGAGTCTTCAAAGCCCCAGAGCACAGTCTGATTCAATGAGATATCATAGTCACACAGTAAGCAAATGGAAGCTTAGAGAATCAATCCTGGACTACAGCACGCATTTTAATCCTCTGCTCATGCCACACCAAATGAATCCAAGCGCATATGGAAAAATAACTCAAAGTCTTCTGATTTTCCTCAGTATCAAATGTGAGCTTGTGTGCTATCTCTGTTAACCCACTGACCATTATGACCTTAAATTATTCCCCCTTCATGTGTTTAGATTAGAACCCACGTATTTCTGATGTTTCAGCAGCAAAGGTGTGTGCGCTCCTTGTTGCTTCATTAGAGACTGAATGCGACCGAATTTTTTACAAATTGCATACAGTGCATCTGTTTGGCTGAGGTTTATTTTCCTTGAAAAAATTGTCACTTGCTCAAGCTTGATAGCTATGGTTATTTAGTTGTTTTGCAGCAGAAGCCATGTCATAGTTAATGGACTTCTTCTGAGGGGATTCGAGGCTTGAATTCTTTTATCACTGACTTCTTCAGTGTGAAAGTATACATTACTGAGGTTATACCACTACAAGGTAAAGTAAATACTTGCTTTTGTATAGACCAAAAGCAAGTATTTACTGTGTGTATTTGTCTATCTCCTAAAGTGTTAAAGTACCGGTGTCCATGCTGTGTTGTTCATATTTTATTAAACCACAGCTGACCAGATGTTCTTTTGGCTGACAGGATCTGACCAGCTTCATTGAAAATGAAAAGGACATGAGGTGGCATTTATTTACAGAAGAGAATGTTTTATATTTGGTGAAAGTTAACATTCTAGCCCCAACAAACAATTTCACAGCAATTCACAAACATCTAGCAACTGTCTATTTAAACTATTGCTGCCTACATAATAATCATGACTTCAGTGAATTTTGGTTTAAACGTAAAAATGCTTTTTGTTCACCTCTAATCAACCAGCACCAAACCTCTTTTTTATGAAAACCATGTACTGGAGGAGGAATCATGCTTTTAGAGGAAAAAAAATGTTGAAGCCACCTTTTTACTACAATCAAATCTTAATTACACACAGATCAAATCGCATAGTGATACTTCAAAAATAGCAATTCATTGATCTCATCAATTTTTATCCTATATGCTATGCCCTCTGGAAAGATAATGGACTAGTTGGTCTACAAATTTTCAATTTCACTGTTGAGTACTATTTGTTAAATAATGTATAACATAGTTTGCACATTGTACAGGCTACATACACGCTAACTTTTCTTTAAAACATTATAAAGCACTTTTCTTTTGTGCACTATTTGTAAAATTTAAAAATGACATTTGACCTGGCAAACCATTCATTTCTCCTTACTAAATGTAATGAATTCTCAGTCATTTCTCTGATACAGAGTAAAAAAATCCTCACTGTGATCCAGATGACCTGGTCTTGACTAGCATGTTCCAGGTACTGTAGGAGCCAGCAACAAATAGTGGGTGGAGCAAACAGTGATGACTGTTCAATCTTGGATGAAATAAAGGCTGCATGATCCACTGTTTGTCTGTCTCCTAGCAAAGGCAGGAAAACAAGAATCAGTAACCAGCATTTGGGCTGACACCCCCAAGCCTACCAAGCTGTGCATCACAATGTAGTCACATTTGGCAAAGTGTACACACCATAGATTAGCACCGTGTACAATGCACATGTGAAGGTGTTGTGGGAACTTGCGCAGAGACTAAGGGAATGCAAACAACCCTCTATGGCTGCCCGGATGATGGCTACCTCACCACTTCAAACAAGGATAAAAAAAAATAGTGTAACTGACTGTTTTTCACATCATTTACTTCACTGATTCCATGATTCCCTCTGAAACTGAATTATTAAAGTCCAGTATATTAGTTCATTGTATATACATTTTGCTGGCCAGGTTGGCTATGCTGGTCAAAGTCCTTTTTCAAAGGAGATGAGGAATGCCAGCTTAGCAATATAAGGAAACCCAAACCAGTCATATAAAAAGATGGTACTACAATAATATAACCTAAGTAGCATAGTATAAAGGCAAATTTACAAAATGCAAGTTTACAAAAATGAGTCATGTGTTGATATTGTTGCAATGTGCAAGTCAGCAATGTTGATTGTATTGAGAGAGATTTATCCATTCAAATTATTATAACAGGAATTATGAATCACTATAATACAGTGAAATATAGCAGAGAAAATAAGTTAGAGTAGAACAAGCTCTGTACAGAGTGAAGTTATAACAGAGGAAAAAAGAGTTTTAGAAATAGGAAGTGAATAGTACACAATTAATATGGTGATTAATGGGCTAACTTCAACTGAAAAAAAAAAAGTGTTGCATAAAGTATGTAATCAAGTCAAAGACACATTATACAATATTACGTTTATAGCATCTCTGAAATATGCTGAGGTAGATAGTATTTCTAGTCTTAGTACCCATTCCTCATAATTGCCTCAAGGATCAATCTCTAGTCCAATACTTATTCATTATATACTAATAAATATAATCATTACACAGATGATTTATTACTATTAAGAACAGCTAAAAATCCAAATGATATTCATATTACCCTACATAATGACCTTAATAAACTTACAGTAAAGTTTAGTAATAATGATCTTTAAGTTAATATCTCCAAAACTATCTCCATACAAATCACAAACTAGCACTGTCCTCTTCCCTGCAAATGATTGACCTGAAAGGTAATTTTCTTACTCAGGATTACAACCACAAATATCTAGGGTACACTCTGGACCCCTCCCTTAGCTTCTATCACCATGCTTACTATTAATGAAGTAGCAGCTGAACTAAAGCAGGCTGACAAACCTTCTAGACTTCTTACTGCAGTCAGTCACAGCTTAATAGCAAAAATACTGGATCTAGTTATCAGAAATATTACCGCACTATGGTCTCCCCATGTAATTACCTCATTACTAGTCAAATCAGACCACCTCTAAGTAATATTTATGATAGGGATATAACTTGATTTATCAAAAACCCTTCTGTCATTACACAATATTCTAAGGCAAATCCACTCCAGCTAACAGATGACCATGTTTCCGGGCTACTGCCATTCTGGACCAATGTGGGCAAGCAATTGTAGCTTTTTCCCATACCATTTCATAGCCAACATGAAGAAGGCACTTGGCTATGATGTACTATGGGACTTTATTTTTCAGTAAGTAGGAAATGCAAGAATTCAAGGTCATTGTCCTGCCTTATGAACCAGGGGTGTCTCGTGCTATTGGGCTGTAAAACTGCAGCCCCTCCAGCTGTAAAACATAAGAAAAAAGAAAAGAAAAAGACGTGAGTCACAGAACATCACGCATGCGCACTCGCAGCATTTTTCGATATCCGGACTGCTGGTGAACCAGTCTGGAGCATGCACACAGAATCCAGACTCTGTCTCACCCGCAGTCCAGATTAGGAAGACAGCATTCAGCAGCAATATTCCAGAAGTCTATGCAGTTACAACTGCATAGACTGGAAGGGGATCGGACTGCAACATCTGCAGGTTGGGTAGCACCCAGCTTGCTTGCTCTGCTCTGCTCTCGTGGGAAGAACTAGGATGAGCCTCGCAGGCTTTTACTGAATGGACTTGCTCTCATTTTATGGATGTTACGGGAAGGAAGGACTTGCGTGTTATATGGACCTTACTGCACTAACTTGCTCTCAGGTATGGAACTGCAGGAGAAGGGTGTGTGTGTGTGTGTGTGTGTGTGTGTGTGTGTGTGTGTGTGTGTGTGTGTGTGTGTGTGTGTCTGTGTGTCTGTGTGTGAGAGTCTGTGTAAAATGCCCCAGTTGCTGTATGGTGGTGGATAGAAAATACACAGTCTTGAACCCTGTACCTTGGGCCCAGGTGGCAAGAGCCAGAATTCCCTACCCACCACCATTCATAAAAAAATGCAGATTTTTGCCTCATAGTTGTTCTGTTCTGTTCCTCATAAAAATCTGTGGTTTCTGTATTTTTGTGTCTTTACACAGTCAGTAGGGCAGTGGTAGCATTGTTGCCTGACAGCTACAGGTTCTCTGGTTTGATTCTTGGCTGGGGTGCCTTCTGTGTGGAGTCTGCATGTCCTCCCTGTGTTTGTGTGGCTGTGTTCTGGTGTCCTCCCATCTTACAAAGACATGTCTGGAGTTTTTCTCCCCGGGCCTCTGCTGAAAATTGGCTTTTGTTCCAAGTCAGACTTTCCTCGTTAACAAATGTTAAATAAATAAAAATGACAAGCATTTGAATTTCAGACATCATATTCTTCAGAAAGTACATGGTGTAACACAAAACCTTTTATTCTAGCAATTTTCTAAGTTTATAAGATGGATATTTGAAATTTGTTCCTATTTTTGGGACTGTATTCCCCCATTATTGGCTTTGTCCAGTTTTTTTTTGTGTTAAGGTTGAGAAGTATGGTAAGAACTGAATTCACTGAATATGTTTGGGGGCTGTATTCCCCCATTACTGGCTTTGTCCAGGTTTTTTGTGCTAAAAGATTGAGAGCTATGGTGAGAACTGAATTCATTGAATATGTTTGTGTTCCCTCATTATTGGCTTTGTTCAGGTGTTTTGTGCTAAGAGGTTGACAGCTATGGTGAGAACTGAATTCACTAAATGGAAGCCATTTAAGTTTCAGTCTTCCTTTCTTTCACAAAACAGCTTATTTGGCATAATGGTATGTTGTTCTGACTGTTTTGCACAGGGTCTTGGGTTCAAGAATGGTCAGTGAAATGTATGGTGGTAACACAGCATTTTATTCTAGCAACTTTCCAACATTATGCAAGCAATGTTTAAAATGTGTCCCTGGTTTTTGGGCTTTTGCCCCCCCCCCCAATAAATTTTGTTTTTTTTCTAGATTTCTTGTGCTGCAAAGTTCAGAGATACAGCTGAGTGTTGAGTAGATTTTACAAGGAGCTGAGAGTTGCAGGGAGCAAAAGTTTAGTGCTGCTTATGCTGAGTTTGATTGCAATGTTAATAGCACAACAGGTAGCGCGCTTGCTTTTGATGCAGAAATCTATGGGTTCAACTCCCACAGTAGGTAGATGCATTGCTGATACTGTACTGTTTTGCAAAGGGGTGGATGCTGCAATCCTTTTTGGCAAAGATACCTAGTAACTATGAACCTGTTATCAGTTTGCTATCCATTCCCTATTGCAATGTTACTAGATTATCATTTTTTAGTGTAACATAGACAATTTATTCCTCAAGGGCAACAGGCACTTTATTTGTAGATGAAACAATGAAGTATAAAGTTGTTTGCTAGCAGCAACCTCTTCATTAGTTACAGATCTCTTTAATGTGGAGTTATTTAGATGACCTTTACTTCTTCAGAGATTGTGCATATTTACTGATACTGGTGGGCTGTAGAAGTTTGAGTAGACGTTTATGATGGAAATGCTCTGAATTGGGCAGATTTGTCATTATTAGTGAATGCATTTTGTTTCATTGTTTGCTGGAAAAATGTTCAAAACAATAAATTTAAAATGCCCTCTAAAACGGTACTGCATTGTACAAGGAATATAATTTAATACAATCAGGAAGGTGTATCAAAGAGCATGTGTATGTTTCATGTGCAAGGGGCCTGTGATTCGAAAACAGCCCAAAATTAATCTTTATCTGCCACTGGCAAAATGCATTTTCTTTGAATGTGGGTTTCAATGCTGTTTCAATAAATGTGAGTTTCAAGGGCAGAGAAGTTTTAATGCTAAGTCTGTTTTCATTTTGAGACTGCATTGCTTTGTTTAGCAGATATCTATTAGTGTTTGTGCTGTAAAATCCAAAATAAAACTTTCAAATGAAGTCCAAATCATTGCAGAAGTAAAGCAGTATGCACATTAATGTTTATGGTAAATGCGGTGAAATTTCCAAGTAATGGTTCATTGGAATGGCTGCAAGGGGGGGGGGGGCTCCATTCGACCATGATTTTGTGAGGGGAGAAGGGCGGCAAACTCAAAGACAACCCAGATGAACTATACCTCTCAACTGCCCAGATTTTTGCAGATTTAATAGATTTTTGCTTCTTATTTTTGTTTTTTTTTTTTCTTATAAAATTTGTGTTTTTTTGGCAAATCATTTAGGAATTAAGTCACTAAATAATGACAGACACTGAGTTTCAAACTTCATAACCTTCAGAAAAATGTATGCTAAAGCAAGACCTACTATTCTATCAACTGTGTCAGTTTATACAAGAGCAATTTTTAGTACTGTTTATATGTTCCCCCAATATATTTGGCCTTGTCCAGATTTCCTGCATTAACAGGTTGAGAGGTACGTGCAAATAAATTGCTTTAAAGAATTAGGCATATCCAAACCTCTCAACTGTCCCCAATTTTGGCTCAAAATGTTGTTCTTCCCCTAATAATCTCTTTGCAAAATGGCAATTTTGGAAGAAAACGTGGAGGGTTTACAATTAATAAATAACTGTAATAATCAGAGTTATAGATTAGTTCTATTTCAGAATGTATGTAGATTCTTTTATTTTGTCAGCTGCTGAAGTTAGCCGTGCTAATATTAAAAATGTGTCCCTTCTTTGATAGGTTTCCAGCTGTATTGTGTGGCTATTTTATATTTTTGCATCACATTTTTGGTCAGTTTTTCATAAAATTGTGGGGTTTTTATTGGCAAATTAGTGGCAAATCATTAAAGACTGAAGTTAGAAAATAATGACAGACATTTGAGTTTCAGATTTCATACTCTTCAGAAAATTCATACTAATGTAAAACCTACTATTCTATTATCTTTCTAAGTTTATAAGAGCAATATTTAAAAATTGTCCTTATATTTTGGCCTTTGTCCCACTTCTTTGTATAGCTTTGTCCAGATTTCTTGCTATGAGGTTGAGAGGTATGACAAATGTTTCAGGGCCATCACAGTCAGCCAGAAACATTTCAAATTGTGACATACTTGTTGCACCCCACTCCCCCATGTAGTGACTCTGGATGTGTCCAAGCATGACAAGGAGCAGTTATGTACTGTAAATGTGAGGAGTATCCCCCCATCCAAGGTTGACACAAGTACTACAGTGGCTTTTCATCTGTCCTTGATTTTGCAGATTGTTCTGGTTTCTGTCATATATTTATACTGTTGATTTATGCTTATTATTATTCAGAAAGTGCGTGTTTCTCTGTGTTTAAGTAGCAATGCTTTAATGACCATCAGGTAAGCTTATCTGAGATTGTAAGATGCAAGTAAGCTTTAATAAGCATATTGTTAACGAATTGCCAACATTGAAAGCCTTTCTGTTGTTGCCATGCAGAGAATACTTACATAACTAGATAACATATAAGCCTTGGGTATTGAAATGCATATGACAGTATTTGTAATAAAGGACAGGATTACATTATTTTAAGAAGCTCATTACATTTGTTGGAGACTTGCAGTCATCTTTGCAGGCTTTACCCGTAAACTAAACAGAAGGTCAGTCTATCGTGTGTGGTCCATACCTATGCAGTAATCCTTTAAGCAATGTATCTTGAGCTTGTTTCTTGTTTGCTTTTAATTTTTTACTTGGATCATGTTTTCCCCATGAAACAAGTAGATAGTTGTCATCACAGAGATTGCTACTTTCAGTGTGTTACTTGGTACTTTTATAAAGCTGAATATAAATTATAATTAGAACTGCAGTGCAGGGAGAAGTGGTTTGAGTTGAGTGCTGCTTGTTTTTCTTATACTTGATTTTGACTGGCATTTCAGTAATGTATTTAAAAAGTAATTTATTTTTTCATGCCTCATAACCTTTTTGTTTCCATCCAGATATTAAGTAAGCCGTCATGTAGCTAATGCATTGAAATATTTTTTTTCTTCTGCGCTTCATTTTGTCTTGATTGGACTGTCATAATGAAAGTTTGGCACCCAGGGCAGCATATTTAATTAAAGTTACAGTTTTTGTGGTTTTGAGCATAGCTCCTCCCCTTACTAGTTGGTCGCACCCCTTCCCATGGATACCGTCCATTCAGCTGTCTCCTGCAGCCCGCCCCCTTTAATTTGAAGTCACCAGCCGCCACTGTTATGATTCTAATTATAATTAGGTTTCTTAGGGTAAAGACATACTCCCTCCAGCAGCAGTCTTTTCCAGAGGTGAGTCTGAAAGTGTGCTTGGCATTGAAACTCAGAACTGTAGGGGTGCAATCAGTACAGTGAAACCATGTTTCAGTAATTATACTGATATCTATATTTCAAAGAGTCGTGAAGGCCTGTGCAGAGTGCAACATCTTATTTAGGCCTCTAGCATATAGAAATGCAATCTTTATATAGTCTTGTTTTTGTTTGACTATATATTGAGGGTTGAAGAGACTTACCTGACCTCCAAGGTTAGTAAATGCTTGCATCTCTCATATATGAATCAAGTGTAAGATGCAAATGGTAGTCAGTGAATATGTGCCAATTTGTGCACTACCTCAAGGTTCCTAGTGCTAACGGGTTGGTAACAGATGGTGTGGAAAACTGTGACCATGTGATGTGTCTGTTGTGTAAGAAACAGAATCAGGCTAGGTTTTCAAAACAGCAAAGAGATGAAAGTACAAAGTTATTAACAGCAGTCAGTAGCACCAGAGTGGCAAATAAAACAAAAGGTTGTAATCACAGTAAATCAGGAGCAATGATTACAAATTATTCTATAATAATAGCAATAGCACAGTTTGTGAGTACAATATGATGACTAGTAATCAGGCTTGGTTGTCACAGCAGCAAAGGGTTGCAATTATATTGTGATTAGCAGCATCAATTAGTGAACACAAAAAATAATAAAGGCAATAGCAGCAATTTATGGATTCTAGAAGCAGCGACCATCAATTTGGCTCAGATGCCACAACAGTAGCTAAGTTCAAGTGATGGGTCAGTTTGCAGCTTACACTGACTATTAGACTTAGGCTTAGAATGAACAACAGCAGACAAAATAGTGAAAGGAGGTGATATGCAGTTTGCATAAACCAGAAGCAGAAATGTACATTAAATGTATATGGCTACTCTGTGCAAGTGCATTAGTGTCTGAAACTGTGCACAATTGCACAACTATTTCTCATTGCAAGACATTCATTTAGTATCCAGCAAATAAGTTTCAAGTGTGGATAATGCCAGTCGCACATAATAAAAGGAAGTGCCATAGTATTTTCTGTCTGCTCAGGAATATCCCCTACACAAGAGGGTCAGAAGTTAGGGCAGCTGAGGAAAGATGTTTCTACTGAACAGCACCATTTCAAGGTAAGTAATACTGATAAAGTGAAAATGAAAGAGTGAAAACTAATTCACACATGTCAAGGAAAAAACAGTTTGCAGCCCAGCAAAGTAGAGTGACAACATCTGCAAAAACTGAGTTAAAAAAACAGGGCATACAGGTCCATTAAAACTACAGTGCTCCTGCAGCCAAAAGTAAAATTCACCTAGCACAGTCACAGTAACCCTTCTTTCAAAAGGAGGTTACTTGCTTAACCAGTTCTATATGCAGAATTTCATCACAGAAAAAAAAATCAAAGTAGAGTATGTAAAATTAGCTATAGCACACTGTAATTTAAGTGCAAGAACAAACAATATACTTACCAGATGTTTTGTCAGAATAATTAGAACTAGGTTACATTTTGTTAGGTGTTATCAAAGTTTGATCAAATATTTGAAGTTGTCAAACAATGGCATCCTCATAAATAAAAGAAGGATTGTTGCAAAGCAGAGAAGGAATCTTGCCCAAGATTGCGGGTCTAAATGCCTGTTATGAATCCTATAAGTTATCTGCATACAAGACATTTAGTGGTGATTATTTTGGGGTCACTGCAAAGAATTAAGGGTATTTGAAATGAGGAATCAGTTGGATTCTGGAAATGTAGACAAGTGTTCCACCTATAGACTTACTTTCTGGTCTATTGCTGCTAATGTGTGAAACCTGTAGAGCAGTTTAGATGAGCACGATACTAAGAAAACAACAAGTCTAATATAGAATCCAAACCTTTAGCTGAAGACTTATTTGTAAACCTCAGACATCAGTGCCAGCCATATGCATGCCTTGCATTGCCAGGCTGTGCAAGAGGATGAATAGTTCACATTTTGGAAGCTAAGGATACAAAAGCTGGAAAGCTACTAAAGATGGCATGTTAATGGAAGGAAGAAGACAAAGGTTTAGTCAATCATTTTATTTTGACCAGATGATGTGGTAAGAAAGAGGAAAAAAAAGGAAAGAAGACAGAAATGATTAAATGGCTGTAGTAAAACACGGTAGTTACAGTTTTCTGGTGTGGATAATGTGTCAGTGAGTTGGTGCAATTAATTGGTTTGGAAGAAGTACTGTAACTGAGGATGCAATAAGAAAGAATGGGAAGAAAAGTATTTTTAGTTAAAAGTAGAGGATGGTAAGACCAAGGCATTTTACTAGGATCATGGCAAAGAATGGAGTAGGGTGCAGCAAGGATGAGATGTAACACTCAGCAAGATATTAAATATTTTATTCTCTATATTCAGCTCCTGGGTGTGCTTTTTGTTTTTTATCCAGATATTTATAGTGCACAATCACTTACAACAAACAACACACATAAACCAAATAACATGAGACATGTTTGGTTATTAGTACTCAGCAGTTACTGAATACAAGGCTCATGAAATAATGTGCTGCTAGGCAAGTACATAGGTATGATACGACTCAGGCACATTATCCCCCTCCATTTTCATTATAGGGCATGCTGTTTGAGGGGTATCACTTATTATCAGGGGAGACAGAAAAGAGAAGAGACAGAGGTGTAGGAGGCTGCTTGTAAAAATGACTTGTGCATGAATGAGAAGAAGAAGGAATACTGGAGTAGTCTGAAAGAGCAGGTTTCACCATGAGTCTGTAACAAGCCAGCAATGAGATGCAGAAGGGAATTCTTTGCTCAAGTAGCATGACAGATATGCCAAGAATAGGAGTGCAGCTGCTCTGAAATTTATTTTCAGGTAGAGCTATGTAGGAATTAAAAATATATAACACTGCAAGTATGGCTGTAAACTACAACATATGGAGAAGGAAAAGACAGTACAGTGCTGACCATGAGAAGTAATAAAAAGGCAGAGGAGAATTAGAGGAATACAGTGGGACAGCTAAAATGGCCAAACCATCAAGGATACGTTTAGAGAAAGGGAGATAAGGGAATCATACAGATCAGAAATGTACATAGGAAGATAGATTCAAATGGACCCTTTCCAGCCACTACTTGGTTGTATAGCAGGATATAAAAATAAGACACACTGAGCATTTACTTGCCAAGAAATCTGAGAAAGTTGTACAATAAGATCATTTTGTACACTACAGCAATATTATGGCAGAAATAACTGCATGATATAATTAAGCAATAAACCTGAACACACAATAACTAAAGCTGGATTTGCTCATAATGGTATGATTTAGCCTTTGGGGATAAAACTATTGCACTATGAATACATTCAACATTCCTCTCACTCAAAAGAAGATTTGCTGACATCATATAATGTACTTTTTGAAAAATGAATATAGATAAACTACAGTGTCTTAACTTGTTTTATTGGTAGTATATGATAACACTGTGTGCTCAAGTCATCATCTGAGTGTGTGCCAAAAGTTGTATTTGGAAAGCTAATAGTTAAAATGTTAAATTCTGAATGGTTAAAAAAATAATCTCAATAGGTGGAATCAATTTCTACATAAAACACAGAAATACTCCCCACCTAAAAATGTTTTCTGCAAAGGGAAGAGGCCCTCAGCACCTTAAACCCCTTACTAATACATACTAACTCTGAGGTCACGTACCCTTCCCAAGGTTGAAAGGCTGGGCAATCCTGCAGTTAAAATATGCTATGAAAATCTGATGAATAAGGGTTTTTCCCAGCTAAAAGGCCATGTTTTTTAATCACTGAAGCCCCATGTCATTTTTAAGGCAGGTGTGCACTTTCTACCAGTCTCTGTCTCTCTATTTAAGTTATCAGCATATATTAAAAAAGAGAATTGTGAGTTGTGTTTACTTGATTGATGCATTATGGTACTGATTTATCATACAGAGATGTTAAATTCTGTTAGTTTCTGTTTTAGCCTGGGAACTGAAGTTGGATAACAAAAAGTGATGTCATCCAAGCTAACCTAGCAATAAAATGTGATATTGATTAAAAAACTCTTTCAGAGAGAGACTGGGCATTTTGTATTTTGTCTTGGACCCATCAAGAATATCCATTCATCATCCCCATCTGCACATGCCTTGCTGTAAGCAAGCTTTTTAGGGCATAGTAACTCTTTTATATATAGTTAGGAATATCGTGAAGTATAGTTTAGATGTTTTCTGTATTTATTTAAGACTGTCCTGCAGTGTTGTTTTAAAATATTTCCTGTGATTTTGAACTCTGAAGTAACTGTGTTTGTGTACTAAGTATTGTCTTGTTCTTTTATTATTTATTATTAAATATATTTAAACCTTTGTGGCTGATATTTGGGAGACATATTTAAGCTCTGAGAGTATTTGCATATGTATTTGGTGACACTGTACAAGCCACTCCTAAATAGCCTTGCTCTTGGTCAGACTACCATTTGGATAATAGTAACATTACACATTAGGACTGGACACCCTTTGTTAAGGGCCTTAAAAGTAGCTGATAAGAGTGTTTGGTGGCAGTGGAAATTACCTTATAGTCTGGGCAGAAGGGGGCATAACTAGTAAACCTATGCCAGCCTTTCCCAAGAGTATGTGTGTGTTTGTATATAAATCAAATCTCAAAGTGTGTGTGTGCCAGCTACTTGGGTGGACAGAGAGGGTGCTGGAGGTTTTGGCTTGGCCACACAGCTGAGTTCTCAACTCTATAGCTGTGCCAGTGGGGAGTCTTGTTAGGGATCTGGAGAAAGAGGGAGAAACCAGTCCCGGACTGACTGTGGTCTCTGTGTGCTCTTAAGGGAAATTGCACTTTACGGTGTGTGTACTTGTCATCCTCCCAGTGTGTATGTCCCCTAGCTGTTACCAGTGGTGAGGATTGAGGCTCCTTGATTACTGGCACAGTGCAGGGGCATCACAATTACTGTAAAAGTAAAGAAGAAAATTGACAGGTTTGAACAGTGTTTCATGGCAACTGGGGAGAGAGAGAGAGCGAGACAAGCAGGATATTGATATGGCTAATAGGGCCCAGTCCATTACTCTGCCTAGGGCCACATTTATCCATGACCCAACTCTGATAGGAGCATTGTGCACATAAGCTAAGGCACACATGCATACATTGTGAAAGAATATTCACAGTCTTAAATCAGCACCTTCAACACCTCGGTAATAATGGCATTAAAATACATACACATATCTGAGGGCAAAGGATGTCAGTATAGAGTTTAAGTTGCTTATTTCTGCTCTACAACCATAGGTTCATAGGTAAGTACTAGGCTAACTGCCCTTGCGAGCCATTTTAAGCCTAGCCAATTATCCCCTGTGAGATTCAAACCCTGTACCTTGTGTTTGTAAGGCAAACACCTTAACCATTAGGCCACCCTCCCAAATAAAAAAACAAATAACACTCAAAGGCAGTAACTATGAAGAAGAATAGCCGCCAACTCCGAAATGAGTGCTGAAAATGTTTATTTCATAACAATTCAAAAACCAAAACCACGTAAACCATGAACGCCTTTGTAATAAATGTGCAAAACACTGCATTTTAGTCTATTATGACTTCATCAGATGACCAGTATATAATCCAAAACAATTCATTTATATACTTTCTTTTAATTAGCTATCCAATAAAAATCTCAGTTAGTAAATTAAATAATTGAATAATTAGCTAAAATCCTAATACTGATTTACCAAAAAGAAAATTGCATCATCACTCAAGTTAAAACAATGATTATTTGGCAACTGGAAAGATCATATATTTATAGTTAAAATCAAGATTAAAACTTACAATTGATGTGCACAAAACATTACCCATAAAACAATATATATATAATGTTATATATAAAATCATTTGTTAAAAAATATTGAATATATAATGTTATATTTAAAATCATTTGTTAAAAACTATTTAAATTAACACATCAGGGGTGCTATCTGGTGGCCAAACTAAGTAATTACACCTTATTGCTATAGTTTAGCTGATCTTAATTTTAGCAATGGTAAAATAGATATATTGTCATTCATTGGTATAATCAGTATTAGGATTTTAACTAATTATTCAATTATTTAATTTACTAACTGAGGTTTTTATTGGATAGCTAATTAAAAGAAAGTATATAAATGAATTGTTTTGGATTATATACTGGTCATCTGATGAAGTCATAATAACAGACGAAAACGCAGTGTTTTTGCACATTTATTACAAAGGCGTTCATGGTTTATGTGGTTTTGGTTTTTGAATTGTTATGACATAAACATTTTCAGCACTCATTTTGGAGTTGGCGGCTATTCTTCTTCGTAGTTACTGCCTTTGAGTGTTGTTCGGAGTTTATAAGCAGTAAAAAAACAAATAAACAACCTTTGGAAGGTTCAAACCCAGGATCCTGCACACCATAGCCAAAGTGATTTACGACTAAGCCATCTTAGATAAGCTACATCAGACAAAGCAAATGTACAAAAACTGAATACTCACTACTGTAGCTATATAGACAGCCAAACTGATAAGTAAAATGTTGATATTAGGACTTGGAAGGAAACGTTTGTTTATATTATTTATTTATTTGTCATTTATTAACCAGGTTAGTCCAGCTGACCCTAAGGCCCAATTTCAGTGGAGACCCGATGAGAAAAGCTCCAAAAATAAGACAAAACTTAACATGCATTCAAAAAAGAAAAAAAATACATAAATGTATAATTTTACAACTTTATAGTAAACAGAAAAAAATGCATAAAATGAAAATACAAAATAAATGGTGGTTTTAGTAGGAGATGACAATACACATATGAGGTTAAGAATCCCATTTAGTATTTCAATTAAAAAAAGGAAACAAAACTGGAGTGGTTACATAGTACATAATACATAGTATTGTGGTATTGCTATGTGCACAGAGAATAAGTACAGAGATGTAGCAGTTACTTTTTTGTATGCCAGATGGAAAGTATTTGGACTATATGGCTAACAATATCATAGTTAAAGGATAGAGAGAGGTAGATGGAGGCAGTGTGATTAAGAAGGATCCTGGCCTGGGCAGGAACTTGAGTTCCAAAAGTAATTTTTAAGTTCACTATTGAAGCGGTTTGTACAACTAATGTTTTGGATATTTGGAGGAAGGTTGTCCCAAGCTTGTTTGTCTATGTTTTGCTAGGTTTATAAATGTCAAGTAGGTGTTCATGTGAGCTGCGGACAGTACAAGTAGGGGTATAAATGAATACATGAGAGCTGAGGGAGGGGGAGGCTGAAGGTTTATTTAGTATGGTGTGAGTGAATTGTAGTTGGGAAAGAAGCAGAAGGTTGGGAAGCTCAAGCCATTTAAGTTGTTTTAAAGCTAGGGCAGTGGTGTGATTTGTATTGTTGGTTACTGGCAAATTTATTTATATTTTTGTAGGTTTGTTCAAGTTTGATTATTAATGTAGATTGCAGATGTGTAAATACTGGAGAGGTGTACAGAAGACAGGGAAGGAGGAAAGCCTGTGCCAGTGAGGGTTTGGTGTCAAAGCCTAGGAATTTTTTTTTATTTCTATAGAGTAGACCCATTTTTTGATTTGTCTTTTTAATACAGTGTTGAATATGGAGATCTAATTTCAGTTGGTCATCAATAATAGTACCAAGTGGCTTGGTGTGTGGTTCTGCTTTAATAAAGGGGTTGTCAAGAGATGTAATGGTGGTTTTATGGTGGGAGAGGGATTTAGGAAGGAAGAGTAGGAGCTTGTTTTTTTGGGGGGGGGGGGTTTAGGATGAGTTGGTTATCAATTTGCCATTTTTCAATGGAGAGAAATGCATTTTGTTGCTAGATCGGAGGTAGTTGATGCTGTCAGAGAAGGAGATAAGAGTAGAGTCACCCGTGTGGTGGAAGTGGTGCAGGAAGAGTGCAGGTTGTTAGTGAAGTTATTGAAGAGAAGAGGTTCTAGCACAGAGCCCTGGGGATGCCAGTCTAGATGGAAAGGAATTGGGAGCAGGAGGAATTCCATCTGACTGACTGTAACCTGTTGGTAAGGTAGCTAGAGAACCAGAGGATAGCAGAGGAGGAGAGGTTGAGATCAAATAGTTTAGTTATTAACTTAGTGTATAAGATGGTATCAAAAGCTTTTGAGAGGTCAATGAAAAGACATGCCCAAACTAGTTTTTTGTCTCTGGCTTCTGCAACAGTATGAGTGAAGGATAGAAGGGCAGTGGATGTGCTATGATTTGGACTGAAGCCATGTTGAGTAGGGATCAGAAGGTTTCAATCAATGAGGTATTTAAGAAGCTGATTGTTTATGCATTCCTCCAGTATTTTAGAGAGTGGAGAAAGAATGTCAATGGGTCTGTAATTTGATGGATCGGTGGAGTTACCTCCTTTGTGTAGTGATATGGTGTAGAAAGATTTCCAAATGTCAGGGACAGTAAATTCTTCTATTGATCTGCTTACAAGTATTGAGACAGAGTAGGCTGTAGAGTGAGCTGCGAGTTTAAGAAAGAGAAGAGGGAGGTTGTCAGAAGAGGGGGGGGGGGCAGGGTTTTAGTTTAAGCAGAAGAGATTTTATGTAAGCCATGGGGACATGGTTAAAAGAAAAAGGGGTGATACTGCTAGTATTAGAAGTGAGAGGAAGAGTTTGACTTTGGTCTGTTTGTGTCAGTTTGCAAACAGATTCAATGAAATAAGAGTTAAGCAGAGTGGCAGTTTCTAGAGGAGTGCTGTTAGGATAGGGGTTAGGGGTGGAAGGTGCTCCAAGGTGCAAGATTTTGTTGATGGTATGACATAATTTTTTTGGGTTAGAGTTATGGGTGAATTGGGTGTCATAGTAGAATCTTTTCTTACCTTTGTTAATTTTTTTGTAAGCTTTCTAAGTTCTTTATATTTTTGGTATAGTGTTGTAGAAATAGTTTTTATCCTTTGTTTCCAGGTGATATCCCTTTTTATCATGAGAGAGGTGGCATCTTTTGTGAGCTAGGGGGTGGGGTTGTTTTAAGTCTAACTTTCGTTAGAGGAGCCAGGGAGTTAAGGATATCAAGGAAAGTATGGTTAAATTCCAGAACTGCATCACTGAAGGGAAGGTATTTGAGCTCGGACCATTTTACAGATGAGACCATATTACTGAAGGTTTCAGCATCAAAGAAGGAAAGCTTGCAACAGTCTCTGCAGAGATGGGACTTGGGTATTTGAAGAGAGTGTCTATGTACATGAATAGGGAGATGGTCACACAGGGAGTCAGGTAGATGCCAGGGTTTTAGTATAGGTTTAGATCAGAGGTACAGATCCAATCTAGGATGGCGTTGTTATGATTATTTTTATTTAAGTGAGTGGGTGTTGTAATAAATTGGTGGAAGCCCTGGAGGTTTATACTGAGATTAGAATGGGTAGTGGATAGTTTTAGTCAGTCAATATTGACATCTCTGAGGATAATATTCTCATAGGGGATATGGCGTGAGATCTGTGAAAGGATATGTTCAAGGATGGGTATGTAATTTCCTGGTGGAATATGGATGGCTGCATTAGTCAATTCCTTTTGGGGGTTTAGGTGGAAATTTGGGAGAGCTATAGTTGGAGGGGATAAGTTGAGTTGCTCTGAGCACAGGATTGCTACTCCTGCACCCTTTTTGGTGAGTCTGTCTAGACGGTAAATATTATAGTGGGGGGGTAAGATCTCAGTGTTAGAGATGTGTGGTTTAAGCCATGTTTCGGATAGGGTTAATATATGAGGAGAGTAGTGGGCTATCCAAGAGTGAAGTTCGGTGATTTTATTAGATAGATTTTGTATGTTTATTGCATATATAGTAAGTAGTTTGGTAGAGGGGGAGGTGGGGGGAGATTGGTGACTGGCAGGTGAAGGACTGGTGGTGGAATGTGTTGGGGAGGGAAGGCCTGGATTGGGGTGGATGCCCCCATCTAGTAAAATAATGTTTGTTAGTGGAGTGGGTTTAGTTTGGTTGAAGTAGTACACAAGGGATTTGTATTTGAATTTAGGGGATGTAGGACTGAGAAGAAATATTTTGATTTTAAGGAGTTGAGTACAGATGGTATTAAACAGTAAGGGAGAGATTAAGAAGGGTAGGAAAGGATCCTTATTGTGTATGGGATGTGCGTGTGTAGGGGACGGTTGTAGGTAATTGAGTTTTATGTGATAGGAAGTTAGAAACGAGAGGTAGAGTAGTACAGTGGTAATCAGATAGTGCTGGATCATGATGTGAATGAGGGTTATAAAGAGTAAACATTAGAAGTGTTTTACACTGTGAGACAGAGATTACCTTAGTTAAGTCTGCCACTAGGAAGACAAGGGGAAGAAATTATAGAGAGAAGATATTATGAAGGAGAGTGTGTACTAGTAGTGAGCTGCTTAAGGGTAATATGTTGGGTAGGCAATTGGGGGGGGGGTGAAAGGAGAGAGGAAGGATTTAGTGATTGGTGGAGATCCACTGATTGGGTAATTGGATAATGTGGGTGCGGCTATAACAAGGACATTACAAAATAAATGTGAGGATAGTGGGTGTGGGGGGGGAATGCGAGTGGAGTAGGGAAGTGGAGTGAACATGAGCGGAATGAGGATGAATGAAGTGGGTAGGACCAGTCTGGAGAGATCGCAACAAAAAATAATCTGTTTGCTCAGGTGAGTGGACTATAAGGTAAATTCTTAACCAGAAATTTAGTTAAAAAGCAAGCAAAATAGTATGTCTTACTTTGTGATTAATGTTAAAGATAATGTCTAGGTTCTTTCCCCTTGATAGCAGTTGAGAAGGGAAGTGAGAAAAGGCCTGATTTGGGGGGGGGGGGTTAAGAGAACAGATGGAGAGGGGGGAACTAGAACGAGTGACATGGCTAGGTGTGCATGCCACAGATAGTGCTAGGCTAATGGTGAATACAGTATGTCACTTATAATTTGAAAAGCTAAATATACATACTATGTAGCATGAGAAAAAAGTATCTCCACACAATAAAGGTTTCCTTGTTTGGTATCCTTAGGGGGGAGACAGTACATTATAACCAGTAAACTGATGTACAAGGCAGTGAAGCAATAGGGCAAAGTGAAAGGAATAAGGAGAGAGAGGGTTGTATTAGGTGCAATTGCTTTTAAACAGGGCAATACATGTTGTATGCAGATATGATAGTGAATGGCATACAGTGAGAATGAGGATAATCAGGCTTTAGTCCCGTAAAATGGTAATCGTATGCACCAGATTACCATTCATATTTCTGCATATCTAACTGGATCAGAGGACGATCATCAAAGCTACAGTGAGGGATCTTGTCAGAGGAATGGTGTTGTAAGAATGCTTAAACCAGATCCCTTCTATAAAGAAGTAGCCAAACAATGCAATGCAAATCACAGCCACTATCAGTGTAAAGTAGGACAGAATGCCACAATGAAAAAGAGTAATGTGTCTAGTAAGTAGTCTAGGTACAACTGCAGATAACATCAGGTGCACAAAAATAAAAAGAGGTGACCTAGTACTGTTTGCTAGTTCAGAAAGGACTCCTGCACCAGAGCTGCAATAGTTAAAGTAGTTGAGAAAAGAGGTTTGTAAAGAACAGCAGTCCTGTTTCCGAGCAGCTCCTTCCTTTTCTAAATACCCCACTTCCAGTTCTTTTATCTCTTTTATAATATTTAATACTGAAAATACAGCTGGTTTAGATTTTCATTTTTATTTTCTAATAACTGCTTTTTTGCCAGACACCATAATTACACTTGACAAGGCCTTATCATTTATAGAAAACTGACATCTTGTGTCCCAGTTCAGAAGGATCATTTCCTTTGTCACACCCATTTGCTTGACAGAGTACTCTGTAGCTAATTTTTAAAATCTGCAAACTTATTATGTTCCCTAAATATAAGTTGCCAGTTATCATATTCTTCCCTATCACACCTCCAACATTTGTCATCTACCTGAGGAACATTTTTTGAAGTCTGCTCGGGGTATAAAATATCTATGCAGACACTTCCAAGCAAAAATCTTAAACCTTCTGGACTTTGTTGCACACTTAGGAGATGTACATATGTACTCCAATTATTTCCTTGTAAATTCCTTATCCAATCTCTCTCCCAAATCTTTTCTTACCTCCTCTGATAGATTCTTATAGTTATAGTGCAATATCTTATATACCCTACTAATTATCCATTTTTTAACCGCTTCTGTTGTAGAGTCTACTAAAAACTCTGCCAGATCAGGTCTTTCACTTAGGATTCCCCTGTCCTTTTCTCTTTGCCTGTACTCTGATAGCAATCAGTGGTGGGAAAGCAGCCTCTAGCCTGCAAAATAAATGTCTTCTTGGCCTCATCCCATTTTATTATCGTTCCCTGTCAAATTATTTGCTCCCAATACCTTGGCTCCTTTGCCAGTTTTAGCCAGTAAATTCCAGCTCCTCTTGCCTATGTTGTGAACACATACTTGCATTCATCCCTATCAGCAAAATCTCCTTTCCCCATTCCAGTGTTGGTCTAGCTCTTAGAATACTTTCTGCTACTTTATAAAAATAATATTCTGTATGGCTGTTGCTACTCTCCTAAAGGATCTGCATCCAAAATCCCACTCTCCTAATTTCTCGAATTTCACCCATCCCCCACATTATCATTATCCCTTTCACTATGAATTATAAACTTCTGCTTCTGTTGTGTATATGAGCCTTAATTGTGTAGCTCTAAAATACCCCTTCAGATCAAGTAATACTAAACCACCTTGTTCTATTGGAAGGATCGTCTTATCCCACTTTTGTCCTTGCCTTCTTCCCCCTCACAGATAAATTCCTTCAACACTTTATTAATTATCATCCACAACTTCTCCTCTGGTTGATAAAAATATGCCTGGCCTGTACATAAAACTAAATGGACTAAAATATTTTCACTGCTTGTATCTTGCTAGCCATATCCTTAAACAAGGGCTTCTAGTTTCTCAGTTTTTGTATTTTCTGTTATTTAGTCTCTTCCCATATATCCTTAGTTGCCATAACAGAAACCTTTTTAATCCATGCTCCCAAATCATATCCCCAAGCATATGGGTATAGCTGAACCAATTCATCTGTGAGTTCATGACTGATGGCCATAGCCTTTGTTTTACCTTCATTAGTTTTATATCCCAAAAGACTTGAAACTGTCTCAAAATGTTGCACAACATTGACATGTCCTTTTCTGGATTGATTAGGTACAATAAGGCCAATTTAGTTGCTGGATGTGTGTCGAATGCACATGTTCCTGTGATGATATATCATTTCTATCTAATCTAGCCCCGTTATTATATATGTTCAAACATATTTTGTCGATGTTTTCAGTTCAACAATAAGTGTGTGTGTGTGTGTGTGTGTGTGTGTATGTAAAATCACAAAAAGACTGTCTTGTCAATAAGGAGAATGAAAGGCCACTAGACAGGTAAAATGAAGATGCCAAGTCTTTAATCCCAAAACAGCATCCAGAACCAGGTGAAGTTGCAGGGTGAGCAAGCACCACCAAGAATGTTACTCTGTACGAAAAGGTTGGCTGTAGAAGGTAAAACTATTGAAAATCCTCATAAAAATCTAAGGCCTTTTCAAGCTAGGTAATATACTTCCTTGTTAATGAGCGTAACTGAATGATTTATGTGGTCTAAAAGTAACAAAAGGCACACCATCAGTAAGGGACAGATGAGACTTCACTAGTGAAAGGGGAAATTACACACTACCTTCAGTCAGTTTGAAAAAAAAAGGGAAAATAACAATGACCAGTTATCACATACCAATAGTACATTTTATTTTTAAATTTGTTTCTGATTCCTAATTTAATTTTTTATCTTGTTCCCTAGTAGCTTTTTTTCTGCTTTTATTTGTCTACTCTTACATGTCACTCATTCACTGTTGACAATATGTTGATAGTGTGGAGTGGAAACTGCTCTGCCATATTTTCATTTGGCTACATAAATGTCACAAAATTTATTTGTGTACTTAGTTATTTAGGTGCCTAGCTTTGAGAACAATTTAACAATTTATACATTTCAGCATTGTTAAAAATATCAGTTATGATCTGTCAGAACCCGCGTTACTACAGAGTTTAAATAGACCTACCTGAAGAAATATTATTTAAGGGACTTTTGAAAAAGAGGCCTACACAGTCCACTCCAGTATCAGGGAAAGTAGCCAATTCCACTGGTCTCGGGCTAGACAGGCAACTAACTGTCTATCAGAAATAAACTCCAGCAGGACAGAAGATCCACAAAAGATGTTTATTGAGTGCTTTCGTTTGGTATAATTGTTAGAAAAATATGTATTAATGTGTGGATGCTTAATGACAATTAATAATCAAATGAATTAATACACTTTTCATTCTATTTTTCATGCACTATGTTATATATAAATTGAGTTTCATATGAGACTGAAAAAGATGCTTTTTGAAAACTGCAGTATGCTTTCTGAAACTTGCAAGATACCCTCTGACCTAGTAACTGCTAGCACAGCAATATTCATGTTTATGCCTTTCGGAAATGTACTTGAGAAGCAGGTGCTTATCTGCTAGGTCAGGAACGAATGAATGAACAATACTATATTCTGTAAATGTAATGATTTTAGACAATCAGCTCTGTTCGAAGCATGAGAACATGTGCAGCTGCAGTAGCTTAGAGATAAAGTGGACAAAGGATTATTAGAGAAATGAACTGTTAGCATTGTGCTTGAATTAGCCATAGTACCTTGAATGGTAACATAACATGTATCTAACTGGTAGTAATCAAGGCCATGTTGTTTTCCTCAGGAAGTTTCACATAAAAATTGATAAATCAGCAGAAATTCATGGGAATGATGGTCAACAGATGATGATGAGAAAGGTGGTAATCTGTTACGTCAGCTTGGTAGGCCATGTCTAGTTAGAGAATGTATAAAAATGAAAGTATTTCCTGTTTCTAGTTAGACAAACTCTGTAATAGCACGTTTTTGTCTCCTTGCTGCAAGATTAAAGTGCCTTAACCTGAACCTACCGTGTTTTGATCATTTTTAAAGTATATTTTTCCTTTGACAGTTTGGTCCTTCGGACCGGAAAGTACCTCTCGCTCTAGGCCTAGGCCAGAATTGGGCCCGCTGGCATGCATCCATACGGAGAAGAGGCCAAATCGGCTCTTCTGTTTTGAAAGACCTCCGACTGAATTGTCGTTCGAAAGAGGCCAGCTATTGTTTCTGATCTGGGATTGGAGGACGAGTCAACGATCCGGTGGATCAACTCACGGAGGGTAAGGAGGAATTACCTTATTTCTGTTTTAAGATCAGGGACTAGTTACAGAACTGTTTTTGTCAGGAAGATTTGCATGTGCAGATCAGGGACAAAAAACGGGGTTACTGTTTTGCCATAGATCAGGGAAACAGGATAGGTAGGCAGTTATTCTAGATAAACTGTGAAAAGGTATAGAACCATGGTACCACGTGATAAGAAGGGTTACATAACAATTTACAGCTTAGCTAAGGCAGCAATGGGAAATCAGTGTACAAAAAGTTCCCGAGACCCGCCCCTAACTGAAGACGCGCAATATATGCAATTACAGTGTGCCGACAATGTTAAGTATTATTCAAAATGGGTTGATAAGTATAAATTCGATGATAATTTAGATAAACTCGCACTTACTAAACTCATCAGGCAACTAAAAACAGATGCAAAAGGTCAATTAAAAAAAGCAACGACAATTAGGAGTCCCTCAGGTGCATAGGTGGCTTGAGATAGCAAATCGCAGGGAACAAAAGATAAAAAATTAAAAAATGATGTTCTTAGACAAAGAAGATAATAACTTGGTAATAGCAACGGCCCCTCCTTCGCCCCTTCCACTTCCCTTACCAGAATATGAAGCGAGTGGACAAGTTGATCCACCTCCGCTATACCCAGCTGTTTCCACAGCATCAAAACCATTTGTCAGGGATCCTATCGAGACAAGGTCTCAAACACGCGACTTGAGAAGGGAGATTGAACTATGTGAAATAAATAGGAAATCACAAGCTATGAGTGAGGAAGAAATATGTCCACTCACAGAAGCACCGAATCCTCAGGCAGGATAGGATCCGACTCTTTTAGTTTATAGACCGTGGACACCGGAAGATATCCGGAAAGCCACGGAGGGAATTCCCCATCCGAAAGTGAATTTTCGAAAATTTTTAGAAGACTTACAGGGTATGAGATTAAGTTACCATTTGAACGGAGAAGAAGTAGAAAAAGTAGTTAGACAAATTGTGGCACATGATCAGTGGCGACTGGAATCCTCGTGACGCACAGCTTAGGCCACTCCCACATACTAATGCCGAATTGGATGGCAGAATAAAAGGTCTGACAAACCGAATCTCTGAAAAGTGGAAGCCTAGGGCTGATTGGACTTGCATTAATCAGTGCATTCAACAAGAAGGTGAAACAGTTGATAGATATTATGCTAGATTATTAGAGTGTTTTAATAACCACTGCGGAATGCAGATACCAGAAAAACAGACACAAGATTACCGTTATGAGCAACAGCTAAAGAATGCATTCTTGAAGGGTAGTATAACTCCCATTAGCAGCTTTATTACAAAGCACATGGTAGATCATCGTACGAGTAGACTGCAGCCATTACTCGAATATGCTAGACATGCAGAGAGACATTTTAATAGTAAAAAGAAAAAGAAAACTCAAGTATTTTCAGCAGAAGATGGGTCAGAAGTATTTGTAGTACAAACTGGGAGAAAGGGTAAGAAAAATACCCAGGGAAATAAACAAACAATCTGACAAGCGATCAGAAGATTTTGAAGAAAGGAAGAAAAGAGGTGAATGTTTTAAATGTGGGAAAAAAGGGCATTTAGCAAGGGATTGCAGGCTAAATAAGAAGGTGACTACAGAAAATAAGGAGGATGAGGAATGACTATATGATAGTCAGGAATCACTAAATGGAAATAAACAGGAAAAGACAAGTACAAATGTGATAGCAAGGGTAGAGGATGTGACAGAAGGGGTAGAGGATGTACATGAATTTGTAGACATTGAAGAAAATGAAATTTTGGAATTAGCCTTATTGAGCTTAGAGCTTTACTTAGCAGATACAAAACCGGAAGTGACGCTTCTGGTAGAGGGGAGGGAAGTCAAATTTTTGTGCGACTCAGGGGCTTCACGGACCCTGATACACCCTTCTAAATTACCAGAAGATTCAGAATCACCAGATTATATACTAGTGAAAGCAGCTAATGGACAGCTGTATCGGGAGCCACTCTCCCATGACATAGCGATAACAGACCCCATTTCAGGAATGACCCAGAAAAGTAAAATTGTAGTTTCTGCAAAATGCCCAGTAAACCTTTTGGGTAGAGACCTAATGCAGATATTTGACATAGTCGTAGTTCCAACCATGCAGGGTATGGAAGCACAGTGACAAATGGATACTTTTGTAGTGTGACCAGAGAGTGAGACATATTATTGGTACAGCCAGGACTTGGTTACAACTGGTCCAGGGGCAGTAACCGAAGAACTGATGAACGTAGCCATCAGTAAGTCCCCCTCCCTCGACATTGACGAACAGCATTTGTTGCATTGTACTCTATATTACTGTAATAGACCAGGACCTGATAAAGAATATGAGAAGGAATTGTTTCAGAACCATGCAAACAGACTAGTGTTACGAAACTTGTACTGGGACACAGAAGGAAACAGTGTAGTAAGCTGTTCATTACCCCAGGAATTTTTAGCACTTTACAAATCTAATCAATTGCCACAGGTTAGCTTAACTAAGAATAGAAATTTGAAATGGGCAGACTTAAGAGAAAAAGTCACAAGGTGGGAAAAGCAGAATTAGAACTCTCTGAACAAGGAGTACAGAAACAGAAATTGAATTGGATAACACAGACACACCCAGCTGTGCACTCACAGGCTAGTGAGAATAGCTGAGTATTACTCTTATTGGAGGAAGAGGAAAAAGCCTTGCAAAACATACCAGAGACTCTCTGGTCAACAGGGACTTCAGATGTAGGACTTATACGAACAGCAGGACCATTTACTATTATGCCAAAGTCAGCATTTAGACCTCAGAAAAGACAGTATCCCTTGAGGAAGGATGCAGAGATAGGGATTAAACCTATAATAGCAGCCTTACTTAAGGAAGGAGTCTTAATATAATCTCCTGATTCACCATGTAATACACCCTTATTTCCTGTCAGAAAAGCAAACAGGGAATGGAGTATGGTCCAAGATTTACAAGCTGTAAATAATGCAGTTATACTCAGGGCACCAACGGTGCCAGATCCGCACACCTTACTGAATGATTTGAAACCTCAGCAAAAGTATTTTTCTGTGGTAGATATTAGTAATGCATTTTTTTCAATACTGATACACCCCAACAGCCAACATTGGTTTGCATTTACATTTCAGGGGAAACGGTATACATATACGAGATTACCACAAGGATATTGTGAAAGTCCAACAATATTTGCACAAGAAATGGCAAGCAACCTGGCGGGATTTGTCCCACCGAAAGGTAGTCAGAGTTTACTTTATGTAGACGACATTCTGCTGGTAGCCCCCACCCAGCAAGAATGTAAAGAGGACACCATAGCATTATTACAGTTTCTAGCTACTCAAGGACACAAAGTAAACAAAAACAAACTACAACTTTGGAGAAAACAAGTTAAGTACTTAGGATATGTAATATCCAAAGAAGGTAGAATATTAGATGAAGATAGAAAAACAGCAATATTACAAGCACCTAGACCAACTACCAAGAAGGAAATGATGTCCTTCCTGGGAATTACTAACTTTTGTCGGAGTTGGATACCAAATTATGCTTTGGAATCTGCTCCACTGGCCCATTTAATATTCAAAAAGCCGATGGCAGCACAGGATTTATTACAATGGACACCAGAAGCAGAAACAGCTTTCTGCAATCTGAAACAACTGATAGCATCATCCTTAGTTTTAGGATTACCAAACTATCATAAGCAATTTTTTCAAACTGTATACTGTAAGCAGGGTTATATGACATCAGTATTGACACAGCAGCATGGGGACAAGCAACGCCCCATAGCTTACTATGCATCACAGTTAGACCCAGTGGCGCAGTCTCTGCCCCACTGTGTACAAGCAGTGGTTGCAGCTGCAATGGCAGTGCAGACTTCGGCCTCAGTAGTGTTATTCCACCCTCTCACATTGAGAGTGCCTCATGCAGTCGCAATTATTTTACTGCAAGAAAAAATAGCATATCTTTCTCCTGGTAGACATCTTTCCTGTATGACTATACTGTTGAGCCAACCTCATATGACAATTGAACGATGCACAACTTTGAATCCGTCAACCTTGCCCCCAACCCCTGCAGATGGCAAACCACACTGCTGTCTGCAGGTGATTGAGCAAAAAACATTACCTAGACAAGACCTTACAGATGTTCCCTTGGATGATGCTGAGGTGACATACTATGTGGACGGCTCATGCAGGAGGGGTCCTACAGGACAGATCCTAGTGGAGTATGCAGTCATTTCTGATACTGAAACCTTACAGACAAAACCTTTGCCACACAATTTATCTGCACAAGCAGCAGAATTGATTGCCTTGACAAGGGCATGTACCTTAGCAAAAGGTAAGAAAGTGAATATTTATACTGACAGTCAGTATGCTTTTTCTACTGTACATGTTTTTGCGCAGCAGTGGAAAAATAGAGGAATGATAACATCTACTGGTAAACCAATTAATCATGCGCAATTCATTTTAGATTTATTAGACTCTATTCAGTTACCTCAAAAAGTAGCTATTTGCAAATGCGTAGCTCATACTAAGCAACAGGATAGGATTTCAAAAGGTAATGCGCGGGCTGATACAGCTGTGAAACAAGCAGCTTCAGCCTCAGAAACTTTTCTTTTGAATGAGGAATTACAACCCTCTGAGATTTTAGATTTAGACATGTTAAAAACAATGCAGACACTTACTACAAATGTAGAAAAACAGAAGTGGATAAAACGAGGAGCAATCCTTGAAAAGGGACTGTACATCTCCAAGGAAAAGAAACCAATTTTGCCATCTAACTTGTTTAGATATGCAGCTTTGTTGAGCCATGGGCAGAGCCATGTCTTAACAGGGGGGATGGTACAGTTAGTGAATCGAGTATTTACAACCTATGGATTTACAAATTACACAAAAAATTTTTGTGCAGCATGCCATGTTTGTAACAAGCATCATGCACAAGGGGCATTGAAGCCTAAGCAAGGGAGTTTCCCTACACCACCGTATCCATTTCATATTATTTGTATGGATTTCATAGAACTGAATAAGTGTGAGAATAAAAAGTATTGCCTTATCATTATAGATATGTTTTCCAAATGGGTGGAAGGTTTTCCAACTAAAAACCCAGATGCAGCTACTGTTGCAAAGGTCCTTGTTAAAGAAATTATACCCAGATTTGGTATACCGGAAAAGATTTATAGTGATAACGGTGCACATTTTGTGAACCAAACAGTACAGCAACTTAGTCGTTATTTTGGAATATCGTTAAAAAATCACTGCGCTTACCACCCCCAATCTGCAGGGTTAGTAGAGAGGCATAATGGGGTGTTGAAGAGTAAGCTTAGGAAGTTGATGAGCGAGACACAAAAGAACTGGGTGCACTGTTTGCCTTTAGCACTGTTGAGCATGAGAACTGTTCCAAATGCAAAGGGATTGACTTCTTTTGAAACTTTGTTTGGGAGGGCATATTATACACCTCAGTGGAAACTTCTCATGTCTGCAGAGCAAGAGGCTGACAGTTCACTTGCAGGGTATATGAGACGATTTTTAAATAACAAACTTTTGCAGTTAAATTCTATTTCAGATAAAGAGCAACCAAAATCGGAAGCACCAGTAGCCCCAGGCACCTGGGTCTGGGTGAAGATTGTGAAGCGAAAGAACTGGAGTTCTCCGAAGTGGGAAGGACTGTACCAGGTACTACTGTCGACACCCACTGCAGTCAAGATCGCGGAGCGAGCTTCCTGGATACATTTGACGCACTGTAAACTGGTTAAGAACTTTGAATTGGACAAAAGCTTTGTTACTGTTGTACAACGAGAACATAATGCATAATGGCCAGGTACAGAGTGAATAGAGACATTGAGCAACCTCAGAAAACTTGTATGATCATTTTAATAACTATGCTAACCACACTGTTCTTTTTGCTGTGGCCACTTTTTCCTGCCACGAAAGTTGAACTGATTAGACGTAATGAACCAAACACAGACTGGCATCTGAACTTTAACACTTATCAGGCAATTACACGTGTGTATGCTGAGACTTTTAATGTTTCGAACTGCTGGGTCTGCACAGCCATACCAACAGCATACGGGGGGTTATTGATGGCTGCTATCCCCCTAGGGGTCAATGAGACCTGGGAAAATCTGGTTTTTGACATGGTTGCTATTAAAGCACATGATAAGGTAGCACTGTATTTGCCTGTAACACAAAAAGGAATTGTATGTTTTTACAAAAATGATACCATCCAAGTGGGATGAAGTAAGTGTAATGTCACCGTACAGTATAAATGTTATAAAAAAACCAAATGATTTAGGTGGATCTTGTAGTACAGATTAGGACTCATTTCTGAAATCTGTGCATAATACTCTTGATCAGGTACAACGTAATCCTGTACTTTTCAAACAGTTATCTGTAATAGGAAAATGTTTCATGTAGGGCAGTCATTTTGTAACAAAGTAACAACTAAAGTAGAGGACTGCTATTTTGTGTGTGGTAAAAAGGCATATAAATGGTTACCTGAGAATTGGTCTGGCAGTTGTTTTTTGGGGTACCTGGTCCCGGCCATCCGACACACTGCAGTTTTGCCTCAGGGAAATATTCAAAATACCCGAAATGTGACCAAAAAGACTTAAGAAACCTGAGAATACAGTGGGACAGATCGAAGCAGGCTGGAAAGACCATCGTAATGTGGGAACCAAACTTGCGTACATGGACTTGAGTGATGCTGTCATATCCTGGGCAGGTATATTACCTGCATATGGTGCAGTTACATCGATATGGGAGCTGCGAAAACTGTCAAAACTTCTCGAAGTAATGAGTAATGCAACTTTTTCTGTGCTTGAACTGATAACTGATGAACTGAATGCCATGAGAACTGTAGTACTCCAAAACCAAATGGCTCTTGACTTCACCCTAGCGACAAAGGGTGGGACGTGCGCTTTAATCAAAGAAGAATGCTGTGTGTTTATTCCTGATCATCAGCATGAGATTAACGATCATCTCGAGGTGATTCAGCAAGTGTCAGCCATGACCAAACCAGGTCCAAACACTCTGACAGACTTTTTCCAGAATGTATTTGGGGGGTGGGATTCCATCCTAATGAACATATTAATTGCCATTGGGGTAGGATTACTCCTAATAGGAGTTTGTGTTTGTTGTGGAATCCCCTGCATGAAGAAACTAATCAAAGAATTCATAGATATATCAGTATCTGAGACTATGTATCAAAGTACTGAATTTGAAGAGCTGCTAGAATGCGAGACACTTTCATAAAAGTTTAAACTGAATGACTTTCTTAACTGCAAATCCTGGTTGGAAGAGGTTAGGAAAAAAAGCAAACTGTTTATCTTTTTTGAAAATAGAATTAAAAAGTATTAGGAGGGAAATGTTAGAAAAATATGTATTAATGTGTGTATGCTTAATGCCAATTAATAATCAAATGAATTAATATGCTTTTCATTCTATTTTTCATGTACTATGTTATATATAAATTGAGTTTCATATGAGACTGAAAAAGATGCTTTTTGAAAACTGCAGTATGCTTTCTGAAACTTGCAAGATGCCCTCTGACCTAGTAACTGCTAGCACAGCAATATTCATGTTTATGCCTTTTGGAAATGTACTTGAGAAGCAGGTGCTTATCTGCTAGGTCAGGAACGAATGAATGAACAATACTATATTCTGTACATGTAATGATTTTAAACAATCAGCTCTCTTCGAAGCATGAGAACATGTGCAGCTGCAGTAGCTTAGAGATAAAGTGGACAAAGGATTATTAGAGAAATGAACTGTTAGCATTGTGCTTGAATTAACCATAGTACCTTGAATGGTAACATAACATGTATCTAACTGGTAGTAATCAAGGCCATATTGTTTTCCTCAGGAAGTTTCACATAAAAATTGATAAATCAGCAGAAATTCATGGGAATGATGGTCAACAGATGATGATGAAAAAGGTGGTAATCTGTTACGTCAGCTTGGTAGGCCATGTCTTGTTAGAGAATGTATAAAAATATAAGTATTTCCTGTTTCTAGTTAGACAAATTCTGTAATAGCACGTTTTTGTCTCCTTGCTGCAAGATTAAAGTGCCTTAACCTAAACCTACCATGTTTTGATCATTTTTAAAGTATATTATTCCTTTGACAATAATACAAAATGTCATCAGAATATCTAGTAGAAAAACAGGCAACTGACTCAACAAAATGAATATTTATATATATATATATATATATATATATATATATATATATATATATATATATATATATATATATATATATCCCATCATGCACAAGTTAATCAAACAACAGTTATGCCTATCCTTCCTACTTAAAGGAATATTGTCAAAATTAGTAAATAAATACCTATAAATATAGATAATACATTTGATAAAACATAAAAAGGCTTAAAACTTCATAAAATCCTGTCTAAACTAAAACATATGTACATATATATATATATATATATATATATATATATATATATATATATATACACACACACACACACACACACATACACACACACATTTCTAACATACATTAAATGATTAAATAAATAAACAAATAACTACATGAAGCCATCAGCTTTTAACCTAAGAATAGAACCAATTGATACATTCTTATTTAGCCCTGGTTGTTGGGTGGCATTAGTTCTCAATTGCCACCTCAACTCTAATAATTCTAAAAAATCATTTTTAGGATCCCCTCTGTCATTCAAAAACACCTTTTCCAAAATGGTAAAACTAAAATAATGCCCTTCATTTTCCATGATATGCGAGGCAAGGGCGTTTTTTGCATCCTTCTTTTTAATGTCATAGTAATGCTGATATATACTCGTTCTTAGTGCATTATTAGTTTTACCTATATAGAAACTTTTACAAAAGTTACACAGGGCAAAATACACCACACCTTTTGTACTACAGGAAAACTTCTGTTTATAGAAAAAAAATTCTATAATTAGGTATTGAGACACTAGTCCCTTCTAAAATGTATTTACATTGGAAACAAAAACCAAATTTCAACATTTTTCCTATCTCCAAACACCCTCTAGTATTCTTCTCCAACATGTTTTTGAAACACAAATCCTTTTTATAAACTATCTTAGGATTAAAACCCATCAGCTCATTAAATTCAGGATAAATATTACATATATTCCAATTTTGTTGCAAGATTTCACAAATATTATTAATTTTTTTATTATAACTAAAGACACCTGTAACAGAAAAACTAGTGTCATGTTCTTTATCATTATCTTTGTTAGCCATATCGAATGAAGTACCTTTCCCCAGTAGAGGTGATAAAATACCTCTCTGCCTCTTTTTAACCACTTCTTGTAGTAAAGGATGTAAAAAATCATACGGATAGTTCCTATGTAAAAGCATATCTTCCAATATCTGAATTTCATGAAGAAAATTATCCCAGTCTGACACCATTCTTGCAAGACGTACCGCATGCCCTTTTACTAAGGCCCTTTTTTGATGTATTGGATGAAAGCTGTTGTAATGAATTAAAGTATTAGAATAGGTCTTATAATGTTGTCTTGAAGGCCTGATCTTCTCTCACCTTTGAAATAGTGATATATAAGTAATTAATAGCCTCTTTATTAAGACTGTGTGTAAAATCAAGGAAGTCTGCACTTTCTTTCAAAAAGGACAAAAAGTGCTGTAATTCTTCCTCACTATTGTCCCAGAATATAAGAACATCATCAAGGTACCTGCAATAATACCCAGAAAAAGTACTAGTAAACACAAACTCCCTTTCCCAGAAAGCTAAGACAATATCTGCAAAAATGGGAGCACAAATGGCTAATAGACAAAATTCTTATTAATGTAAAGTTATTTACACGTAAATTAAATTTAAAAACATTTTTCAAAGATAATTCTGAATTACATATAGGAAGGGAAATATGTAAGAAACCTAGTCTCTAATTCTCCATTACATCCTGTTATACAGACTTTTGAAAGAATGCGTGAACATGATATACGACAAATGTTTAAAATGGAAACACACAGTGAAATGCAAGGCAACCTAAATTTACAAGAATCACAATTATTAAATGCGGTCTGCAATAATATAAATATACTTGTTATGAAACCAGACAAAGGGAGTGGTTTAGCTATTATGAATGTTAATACATATGTAGAAAAAATGCTTGGGTTGCTATATAATGACACATACACAGAAATTAGTTTAAATGAGAAGAACATTTTTTATAGAAAAGTTGATATGGTCTTGGATGAGCTTTTATTTAATAGGGAAATTAGTTTGGAGGAACATAATTTCATGTCAGTTAAAAATCCAAAACTCCCAACCATATTCAGTATACCCAAGCTACATAAAGACCTTGTTGACCCCCTCTTTGTCCTATTGTGAATGCAAAAGCTTCAAAGACTTATTTTATAGCTAAATTCATTGATGTACAGTTAAAAGACATTTTGTTAAACTGTATATGGATAGTAAAGGACTCTTGGGATCTCCTTAAAAAACTTGACAAAGATATGTATTCAGATGACCTGTCCTTTATTACCATGGACGTTAGGGACCTTTTCTCAGTGATCCCGCATGATACAGGGATTGAGTGGTTTTATCTATATTTATGTAGATATACCACTATTAGACATGACCAGATCTTAATACATAGAACTTTGATGGAACTAATACTTGATACAAATGTCCTTGTTTTTGAGGGACAGTTATTTAAACAAGTAAAGAGAGTATCAATGGGAGCCATTTGTGATCCCGTGTTTGCAAATATTGTCTTGGCTTTCTGGGAAAGGGAGTTTGTGTTTACTAGTACTTTTTCAGGGTACTGGAAGTATTATTGCAGGTACCTTGATTATGTTCTTATATTCTGGGACAATAGTGAGGAAGAATTACAGCACTTTCTGTCCTTTTTGAAAGGAAGTACAGACTTCCTTGATTTTACATACAGTCTTAATAAAGAGGCTATTAATTATTTAGATATCACTATTTCAAAGGTGAGAGATGATCAGGCCTTCAAGACAACATTATATAGAAAGCTGACCTATTTTAATACTTTACTTCATTACAACAGCTTTCATCCAATACATCAAAAAAGGGCCTTAGTAAAAGGGCAAGCGGTATGTCTTACAAGAATGGTGTCAGACTGGGATGATTTTCTTCATGAAATTCAGATATTAGAAGATATGCTTTCACATAGGACCTATCCCTATGATTTTTTACTTCCTTTACTACAAGAAGTGGTTAAAAAGAGGCAGAGAGGTATTTTATCACCTCTACTGGGGAAAAGTACTTCATTCGATATGGCTAACAAAGAGAATGATAAAGAACGTAACACTAGTTTTTCTGTTACAGGTGTCTTTAGTTATAATAAAAAAAATTAATAATATTTGTGAAATCTTGCAACAAAATTAGAATATATGTAATATTGATACTGAATTTAATGAGCTGATGGGTTTTAATCCTAAGATAGTTTATAAAAAGGATTTGTGTTTCAAAAACATGCTGGAGAAGAATACTAGAGGGTGTTTGGAGATAGGAAAAATGTCAAAATGTGGTTTTTGTTTCCAATGTAAATACATTTTAGAAGGGACTAGTGTCTCAATACCTAATTATGGAAACTTTTTCTATAAACAGAAGTTTTCCTGTAGTACAAAAGGTGTGGTGTATCTTGCCCTGTGTAACTTTTGTAAAAGTTTCTATATAGGTAAAACTAATAATGCACTAAGAACGAGTATATATCAGCATTACTATGACATTAAAAAGAAGGATGCAAAAAACGCCCTTGCCTCACATATCATGGAAAATGAAGGGCATTATTTTAGTTTTACCATTTTGGAACAGGTGTTTTTGAATGACAGAGGGGGTCCTAAAAAAGATTTTTTAGAATTATTAGAGTTGAGGTGGCAATTGAGAACTAATGCCACCCAACAACCAGGGCTAAATAAGAATGTATCAATTGGTTCTATTCTTAGGTTAAAAGCTGATGGCTTCATGTAGTTATTTGTTTATTTATTTAATCATTTAAATGTATGTTAGAAATGTGTATATATATATATATATATATATATATATATATATATATATATACATATACACATATACATATACATATGTTTTAGTTTAGACTGGATTTTATGAAGTTTTAAGCCTTTTTATGTTTTATCAAATGTATTATCTATATTTATAGGTATTTATTTACTAATTTTGACAATATTCCTTTAAGTAGGAAGGATAGGCATAATTGTTGTTTGATTAACTTGTGCATGATGGGATATATATATATATATATATATATATATATATATATATATATATATATATATATATATACATATATATTTTGTTGAGTCAGTTGTCTGTTTGTTTTTCTACTAGATATTCTGATGAAGTTTTGTATTATACCAAACGAAAGCGCTCAATAAACATCTTTTGTGGCTCTTCTGTCCTGCTGGGGTTTATTTTTACTGGTTTGTTTTTCGTTCGTGTTTATGTGTCTATCAGAAATGTAAAAATATATCATGGAAACAGCTAGCAACCCTTTACAAGATTATATGCGAGTTCTCACTAGGGATTAGTGCACAAGGAACATTTAAAGAGGCAGGAATCAGACTGTATAAGGCTCAGCATGCCAGCACTAATATAGTAAAGGTAAAACTAACAGCAACTGGAAGCTAGTGCAAATCCCACAGGACAGGACAGGAATAATATGGCTACAGTGAGAGCAGCCAAAGGCCCTGCTATAGAATTCTGAAGACAATGTAGTCAAGCCATGTGCTCTTCTAGAAAGCCAAAAATACAGAGCAATAATCCTGATGGGAGGCCAGCAATTATGTAATTAAGCATTTTGTCGGGGCAACAATTTTAATATGGAACTAAGATGTCTTGACAACAGTTGACCCTTCACCCTTAAGTGCCAGTCTGATGTCAGGAATCTTGTCCAGATTATATATGAGACACAAGTCCCAGTCCAATTCGCTCCATAAAAAAGGGGAAGAAAGAGTGGGAACACATAATGTAAAAATGGTGGCATGGGCCAGTATTACGTGTTTATTCTGCAGACAACCTTTCAGATGAGTGAATGTCATCTGCTGAAGGATGGCATTCAAGCAGTCTTTTATGGCATTATATCAAATACATGCTGCTGAGAGCAATTTAAATGGTAAAACAAATCAGTGGAGTACTGTAACCATACAGATACTAGGGGGCATACCTCACCATGATACACAGCAACAAAAGCCCCAGAGAGACCAAGTTAAACTATGACTGTATATATGCTATGATTCCCACAAGGAGATATCAGACAGCCCACAGAAGGGTAATAATCTGAATGCTATTTCTACACTGAAAACCAGACTGACAAGGATGACCATGCAATATTAAAACTGAATATGTCTGTGCATAAACTTGCTCCACAGTTTTGTATGCAAAACAAAAGTTAAAGACTGGAGAATAATTCTTCAAAATATTTAGCATAAGACACTGTTTCTAGAATGGGAATGCCACTTTTAATTTAACTGAAAAATGTACTGCCCTCAACAAGGATTACTAACTTTTAAAATAACAAAGTAAAGATATGAGACAAAATCTAATTAGTTCCATAGGTCTAGGATCCAGTCTACAGTAGGTAAACTGAACAATAAAACCACATGAATATCCTCAATGGGGAATACTTGAACTTAGCCCAAAAGAAACAGGATATTCCCTCGGAGAATAATCGGAATACAAACTGTATGTGCCATGACATAGGGAGAGTGTTGATCTTGGCAACCTTATATGGAACAAAATCCTGCTTCCTTATGGTGAGAGGACTAAAAGCTGTCAAGTAGCATGATAAATGAAGAAGCACAGCCTGTCCCCCACTCAGCAGACTTCCAGCCAATGAGTTGCTGTGGCTGGTATTTCAATGGACAAGAATACTGCCATTTCAGATATTGTACCATGTGTGTCCTACCTAAGTTTCTCCATAAGCAGATGAAGCTTTGGCCACCTATATCCTAGTTGCCAGCCAAACCTATATAACCCACAGATGTTAGGATCAAACCAAAGCTCTCAAGGCATAATACATCTGAGACAAACACATTCAGGGGAGACTAAATTCAGACCACCAGCTGAGTTACAAGCCATAACTGCAGAATATGGATCATTAGCAAAGGTTCCCTCAAAGAGTTGGTCTCTCAATGAAGTCAGACTGGCAAAGGTGATACAACAAAAAATCCTGTAATGCATCAGCTCAGTATCAGCTGGCTGTTTCAAGATTATGTTCTGAAAATGACATTCAAGTCTGTGCTTGTCTAGACCCATTTAGAAGATGATATCCAGTAAATATTCATGTGTAAGACTTATAGTAGTAACTACCTAAAGGTAGCCAAAATTCTAAAATGTTAAGAAGTTCCCATAATGCACTCTTTACATCACAGACAACAAAGAAATTTAAGACACCTAAGATTATCCACCTGGGATGTTCATGTATTAGATTAACAAAGAAGAGGAGAATTCTTACCCCTGAGTAAGTAGATGGATGGTACACCTGGAGTATTTTGCAGTCTAGCGTTGCAAAATAAAGGAGCTACTTCATCCTTATTGTGTGTTCATATGATCTAACAATGTAACAAATTGCTCTGGCTGAGTCTGCAGCACATTTTCTCTAATCTCTACTGTTGTGCCATTTTGTGCAAAACAGTGCATCATTTGAATGACTTACACTTGCCCATTCAGTATTTCTTGAATCAAATGATTTGTTTTGGTTATTGATTCCACATAACTTGGTCTGAGTCTGTGTAGTGCCAGTGTGATGTAACTATACTATATTCCTCTGTTTTTTTACGTCAATAAAAACTTGTTGCAATCCATAATATGGTAAAAATTAAATATGTTTATATACTCCGTATATTAATATTTGCAATTGTCTTGTAATGTTTTTATACACTGTACAATATTTACTGTTTGCTTTATATATAATGCATGATCAAATGTTATGTATGTTAATATGTACTGTGTTTACAGAATTTTGATAGGGTCACCAATCGTATATTTGTTAATGTGTTCAAGAAATCATTTCACAAATTTCATGAATCCATTCTAGGAACATATTAACAAACAGGTGACCAGTCACCACTTCTTTGTAGTACATGCGGTTTTAGCTGTCCTAATCTAGTACAAGCAAGAGAAAAAAGGTTTAGGTATGCAAAATGAATTAGAACTTTGAAAATTGTTCAACACTTAATTCTGCCATAGAAGCAGCAGACGATGACTATGTGTACCTCTGATGGACTAGTACCTTTAAAAGCTGTCAAATGCTCAAGTTTATCTTTTTATTGGGTGTAGTGTGAACAAAATCCTGCTTCCTTATGGTGAGAGGACTAAAAGCTGTCCATGGTGGAGGGTGGTTATGTTCCAGCACAAAACTAAAGCATAACAAAGATGCATAACAAAGTTACATAACATATAGGATTATGATTAGGTCACCAATTGTAACCTGTTTATCATGTGTTCAAGAAATGGATGCCAAAAAACTCACCTTGAGAGTGAATCTCAAGACGTGAATCTCGGCATCCATGTTGAGAACACACAATTAAATGTTATAATTGGAGATCCAATCATAATTCTTTGCATTGCATGAAGCTTTAACTGCTCTATGTATTACCAGTTAAAGTAACAAAAAAAAAAAAAAAAACGCTAAGTGTTTTGACAGCTTTCAAGGATGTAAAGCACTGTGTTTTTTAGACAAATAATGGAGGCTTGAAACCACTGAACAGTCACATACATTTGCATTTCAGAGACCATATCCTTCAAAGAAAGTGCAGGTGAACACATATGCTGTTAATGGAGTTACTTTCTCAGTTTGTAAAAGAAATGGACGCCTTATCAGTATGTACACCAGGCAGAACCAAATCTTTTATTCTGCCATTGTCATTTGCTGGTCTGTACTGGCAGATTTTACTGCCTAGCCTGAGACCTGACCTTAACAATTTAATCAGGGGGTGCTTAACATTTGTTAAGATCAGGTCTCATACCACTCTAGCAGTTAACTGATTTGTCTCTTTCTGAATATTGGCGGGTAAACACCATGCTCCATGCACTTCAAAACTTATGTACCGCTGACATTAGACAGATACCTAACAAGATTATATTTTTGCCGATTTTGAAGTACAATCAGTGTGGTCCATGTACTACATTATCATTTACCATTTGTCTTTCAGGATTAATGTCTAAAATCAAAGACATAAGCTTCATGAGCAGGATTCATAAACCTACTTCAATGTGTTAATGGCTGTGTACACATCATGGTATGATTTATGTATTCATAAAGCACCCTTACATAGTGCTGCATGGTCCTCCAATATGAAGACATGCCGCAGTATGAAGGGCTGACCCCATGGCTGTGCAGAATGCTAATGTCCGCAGTACAGGGATCAGGAGTGGGGGGAACCAGTATGCCCCCAGGGAATAAATTGTTGTGATGGCACCAGTATTAGTACAGAGATTAGGGCATGGGGGAACCAGTGGACACCAAGGATGTGTCTCTAATGTGCTGTAATGACACCAAACTTACTATGGAATGGGGTTGATGGAAAACACTATACACAGGATAATACCCCTTAAAGTGCACTACAGCATGACAAAAGGGATACTCCAAAAGACATCAGGGCTTAACACTCATAAGTACTGTAATGGCACCAACAGCAGTACGGGGGGGTTGCCACAAGAGGGGAGGGACAAGGTACAGGGACAGAGTGTGTGTGTGTGTGTGTGTGTGTGTGTGTGTGTGTGTGTGTGTGTGTGTGTGTGTGTGTGTGTGTGTGTGCGTGCCTGTCCATACTTGTGCACATGTGTGTGAGAGAATGACTGGATGGGGATTCCACTACCTATACGAGCAGCAGGGTACTACCGCAACATACAAACATACAGGTCAGCCATGATCTGTAGAACCTGTGATTCAGGAAATATGCAAATTCATCAATAATGAGGACCCACCTCATCACAGCCAACATGTTCCTGAATTGCATTTGAGTACATCTCACTAGACAGGCCTTTCTTACATAAGCCATACAGCTCACACTAGGGCCCTTAATGAATTCTTGGACATGTCTGCAAGTAATGAAGATACTGCAGAAATAAATCCACAATAAATGAAAGACACGAATAAAGAAGCAAGCATTTTTTAAGAGATGCAAGCACTCTCCCCCATATATTCCAAGTTAGAGGATTTGCCCTCCACAACTCCACTTAGTTAAAATATACTAACATAGGATCATAGATTCATAGGAGATTACTAGGCTAATGGCTTAAGAGCCCTTACAAGCCTAGCCAATATAACCCGATTTTACCCAATATATATGGCCCTTAGAGGCAAGAGGATGCCATGGGTTTCTGCCTATGCCTTGAGTATCTTATAGATTGCCCCTGTCAATAAGGGACAAAGGTGCTACAGATAAAGACCAAAAAACCAGCTGCAAAACGTGGAGCAAGTAACACAAACTTGTAGGAAAAACCACCTTTAATAACAAAGCAAAGCTTTCGGGCAGAACCCTTCTTCAATACTAATACAATCAAGTCTGCATACTAGAAGCTTATATACAGGTCTAGAAGTCACATGATTAGCAGCCAAGAATCATGTGACAAACAAGTCTTAAAGTGCAAACAACATAATAAAACTTTAAAGAAACTTTAAAAAAACTTTAAAAAAAAATCAATTAATAATATTACGTAATCTAGTTAAAATTGGTTTTAAACTGACTTTGCTGTTAATTCCTGGATGTGAATCAGCAGATAGTCTTAAAATCCATTCAAATTCCTTAGTCTCAAGGCGATTATTCAATATTCATGGCTCTGAACATTCTTTTAAGTTTAGAGTTATTGATTTTAATTGTCCTAGTGCCAGAGGTGGAGATTTGAATAATTTGTGTTATCCATTGATCCAAACTGCATTTGAAGTGGGTCAGAGAAAGCTTTACTTAATGCGAATAAGAAGCCTGTTTGAAAGAAGGGGTAATCTCTGAAACACATATCCGTCTCTCCACCATGTTTTGTTTGAGTCACACTGACTAAGTTTAGATCCCTAGATTTGGTGACCCTCATGCTGTTTGACTTACAGATGTGTACCAGCTCCATCAGGGCTGGATTTGTGAATGCCTTGTAGGTCAGACATAGGTCACTACTTAATAGTCAGTAGGAGACAGATCAAAGGGTTTGGGCTTTGCATCTATCCACATAGAAAATACAGGGTGCAAACAACATGCCCTATGTGAGGAACCTCTGAGGTCGCTTCAGCTGCTGTAAGTGCCTAGTCAAGTACATGTCAAATGGTATATTGTACTCAATAACTGGTCTAATGATAACTGAGTATAGTGGGACTATAATTGTTTTCCATCTGGATGCTATATCTTTGTTGTGCCACATAGAATGACTTATTTACCACTGCAAGCACATGGAGGTCAAAGTTCAGGCTACTATCTATTTGTGTGCCTAGATCTCTTACCTCTGAGTCTACTGTTAGGATGTGCTATTTATGTTGTAATTTGCAGGGCTATTTGACTTCCCAAAGGGTATGATAATGCATTTTTTCACATTTAGTTGTAGGGTGTGGTTCTGCCACCAATCATTTGTCTGGTTTAAACCTCCCTGAAGGATTTCTACATCACTCGGGATTCAGTGATTGCCCCCAGCTTGCAGTCATCAGCAAAGTTTGCCATCCATAGGCCTGTCACATTGGCCTTGACTTAAGGGAAGTATATTTTGAACAGGAGTGGACTCAGCACTGAGCCCTGTGGCACACCACTAGTAAATGGCCTCTTGCTGGATCTATATTAACCTGTCAGTGAGCCAGTTGGCTATCCATCTAGTGACATGGAGATGTATGCCCAGTTCTGTGAGTTCATTTATAATACCTGTGTGAGGAATTGTGACAAATGCCTTGGCCAGGTTGTGGTAGGAGGTATGTACTGTTTTACCCTCATCCATGGCCTTAGTGACTTTCTCAAAGAAATTCAGCAGATTCAGTAGGCATAACCTACCCTTGACAAAGCCGAATTGGGTCAGGTCCAGTGTTTGGAGGTTTCCTATGTTATTATTTATCAGGTCCATGATTATTCTTTCCATGGCCCTACATATAAGACTAATCAAACTTTTAGATCTATAATTCCCTGCATCACGAGATGGTCCTCTTTATGCACTGGGATGACTGTTACAGTCTTGCACTCTATTGGGACAAAGCCATTCTGGAGGCTGTGATTAAACAGAGATCCTAATGATCCTGATAAGTCTTGTTTTAAGCTGTTTAAGATGCAAACTGGTATATCACCAGGCCCAATTAAAGCCATGTTTTTAGCTTTAGAGAGCAAAGTGGCAACCTGTCCTTTGGTAATAATTGGCGGTGTAGTGGTGAAGGGTATTTCTTGGGGGATATCTGGGGATGGGGAAGTGAAATATGAGCTAAATTCGTCTGCCAGCAGATTTGCTGTGTCTTTAGGCATAGTATAGGTGATACCATCTACAACTAATTCCGCACATTGCTGCGTGTTGCCCTTATGATTGTGCACATAACTAAAAAATGCCTTATGGTTATCCTTACATTTAAAGGTTATTTTTATCTCAGTGTCTGCTTTCAGAGAATTGACTATCTCTCTGGTTCATATGTTTAGACTAATGAGAGGCTTTTTGTTCTGTTGTGCACATTTCCTCTTACTTCTTGACAGTATTTTCTTTCTTTGATCTTAATACCAGAGGTCCACCAGGGTGGCTTGTTTTTGTGGTCTGACCTGGGTTTATTTCAGTCTGGTACTGCTGTTTCTATGCAGTTGCTTATATTGTTGTATAGAGCTTTTGTGTACACCTCTGCAAAGGTTTCTGTGTTTTTTGGATTTGAGGGAGCTTAGCAACAGGTTATGCTGTCCCTTAGTGGGGGGGGGAGGTAATTTACTTTAGAGAAGTTCTTAAAGTTTTTGGGGTTAGGTGGGGGACTAGTTTTACCTTTATTTTAAGGAAGGCCACTTTTTGATCTGATCTTACCAGTAAAAACATTGCAATGGGGGGGGGGCAGTGCCCTCCCATATTTGTGAGGAGTCTATATTAGATCACCGAATGCTTAAAAAAGCGAACAGTGATTAATCGACCCTATGTAAGCGGAAGCTTACAATTTCAAACGGTCAGAACAGCAATTTTTTTTCCTAGGGAAAAAAAATCGCTGTTCTAACAAAAATAAATAAATAAATAAAATATTTTAAACATTACATTAAGTGGGGGTCTTCGCACCCCACACTCCCCAATGTGGCGGGCTGTGCCCCCACACCTCTCCTACTTACCAACTCTGAGATCGCACTACAGTGCCGAAAATGGCAAAGTAACAAAGCGGCCAAGCAAATTTTTTCCCAGGGTAAGAATTAGCTGAAAAGCTGCTTTGATATTTTGCCATTTCAGGCTTTTGAGTTCGACCAAGATGCATTCGAAAGAATGCGTCTTCGGTCTTCTAATAGGGAACCTTTGTGAGTACCAGACCTAGCATATTTGTTCCCCTAGTAGGAGTACAGAGTAGCTGCTCCAGGACATTTGAATTTACAAAGTCAAGAAATCTTTGGGCCTGCATGTTAGCGGTCATGTGTGCCTTGCAATTAATGGAGGGGTAGTTAAAATCCCCCATGAGTATGGTATTGGTCTGGATCGTGAGTGATTCTAGTAACTTCAGGTATGATATACGGGTTTCCTGGTTCATGGTGGGGGACATGTAGTTAGCAAAAATATGGTAATGTATTTTCCCATGGTTGGTTGGACATGGAGTAGCTCAAGCATGTTATATTGTCTGACCAGCCTTGAGGTATGCTTAAGCTTTATGTATTTAGATACACCTCTGCCTTTTGCTCTTTTATATTCAGTGGGTGGTTGGAATGTATGAAAGGCATTATAGCCATGTAATGCTGGAGTGCTTTCCATGGCTTTGAACTATGTTTCAGTGCTTGCTCAGATTTCAGCATTCTCCAGGGTGAGGAGAACTTCTAGGGAGTGCAGTTTCTTGTTGAGACTTCTTGAACAGTAACACCGTTAGCTTGTCATTAGTAGCTTTTGTCATGCTGGAAGGTCTGTTTGGCAATACCTTGACAAGGTACTATAGGTGTGGATAATGTTTTGGCCAGTATCCAAAAGCCTAGAGGTGACTGGTAAAGACTATCCCTGGAAAAGCAGCATGATATGTTAACCATGTCCTCCCAGGCTGACAAGTATTGGACCCCTTTGGAATGACACCAGTAGCTAAGCCAATTGTTAAAGTTAATAATTTTCTGCTGGTGTTGTGACATCATCCTTGGAAATGGTAAAACATTGTTCAATGCTAGGCTCACACCTGCCTGTGGCACACATTCTGAGAACTTAATCGTATCTCTCTTCATATAGTCCAGGCAAGTATGTCTCAGGTCATTCATGCCAATATGGACTATGACTAAGTCATATTGGTACTTAGGGATAAGTGACCTGAGTGTTTGCATGATCTGGTGGTTCCTGGTCCCTAACAGGCAAATAACTGTAACCTTCTCCTTATCCAGCCTGGTTAGAGGGTGAGTATCTGACAATGGAGCCTCCTATGACTAGAATATTGGGTTGTGGAGTGTTTCAACTTATGGGCTTGGAAGCTAAGACAAAATGAGATGTGGCTTTGTGTGTTGTGATGGGAATTATCTTGTCTGTGTGCATGTGGAATTTCTGAGGACTACGCCCGAGAGGCCTTTGTGGTTTAGGTAAGTTATGTGTGAGCATCTCCCCATATGTGGGTCTATCTGTATGGTCCTTTCTGGGTGCAATGAGTGATATGTGTGAGTCACTGACAGCCTGTTTGTTGTTTATTGTGTCTGTATGTGAGAATCTATCCACCAGTATCAATGAGCAACTACATCTGTCACAAACTGTATTTGCCTGTTTGAAAATTAAGTGGTTGTCCGTGTACTTAATGTAATTGTTGCATTGTCTCAGGACACCGATGTCCATGAAGCTGGATGTAGAGATAGCAGTTAAGTACTCATCCATGGTTGCAGGTCCTAATGTGTACTTGCAAGAGATAGGAGAGGAGGGTATTTCTAACTGTACAAGGGAAGGGTGCTTAGTTGGTGTAATCTAAAGCTAACTTAATTAGTGATGTTGCTCAGTGCCCAAGCCAGATGCTGTCTGAGCACTGACAATCCTGGATGCTACAATTCCTAACTAAATGTGTAAATGCTGCTCACTGCGCAAATTGGTTGCCCCATGAGTAATGGGCGATTGAGGTAAAGTTGCAAAGTGTTTTTTTAATAGAGAAATTTCAACTTCTGGTGATTGCTTATATACAAGGCACCAGTAACTTCTGCTGCAAGAAGAACAGCTTCAAGCAAATGTGAGGCCAATCAGGTAAGCACACAATAAGCTTTCCATCAGCAATTACCAGCTTAGATAGGTGAAATAAGCCCTCTCTTGCCAAAAGAGTGCAGGCTTTGTCTCTCTCAATATAAAATGATGGTTTGGAGCGCATGTGTTAAGAAACTAAAACAAATGCCTAATACTAACTAAGAAACACTAGATACAATGTATTTTAGTGCATAATAGCAACCCTTGCAGCAGTTTGAAACTGCTATTTTAAACTATAAAGAAGTGCAAAAAAAAATAACCAAATAAAGCTTTCAACTTCAAGGCTATAAAGTCCAACTTTACACTTCAAACACTAGAATGCCGAAAAGCTGCTCCCTGCCTGTGGGCAGCATTCAGATGCACATTACATGACATCCAAACTGTGTAGTAGTACATGTTTAGTGTTAGAGGGTCACCCTACTTGTTATGGTACCTTTGAAGTCAGGCCAGGGCATCATCCCTAGTCTTTAGATAGGACCTTTCTCATATAACACTAAGACTGTGCTTTTTAATACCAGATTGATCCAAAACAGACCTGGCTGGGATGCTACTCTGAGAATAGCATAATTGATAAAACATACCCGGGTTGTGCATTATGTATTATAACATAAGGTAACACATCTGTTGTAGTGCAGCATTCCTTCTCACACGTTTGCTTAAAATGGTTGCTATTTAATCAGATCTTCCAGTTAACAAGTGCAAGCAAGCAATGGACAAATTCAGTCCTGTCTACAAGGACATACTCAAAGGTGTTTAAATGTCCATGATTCTTTTACGTTATCTGGGCAGGGATGAAAAGGGCATAGCCACATGTCTGTTGAAACTAATCTATAAATACATATAATACAGAGTCATGCTGATACGCTTGTAGTAATGGATGATACAAAATTATCAATAAATCAGGTCTTCATTTTAAATGCCAGATCAACTAACAAAAGCAATTACAAAACAATTCTAGGTGTTCGTATAAGTTATGTTCAAACCCTTCAGAAATGTAAATCTCTTCCTGTAGCCACATGTGAACTAATGTTTCGCACTTTATTGTGTTTTAAAAACATGGCCTGCAGTGGAAGCCAATAATAGCTCAAAGCATTCTTTTGTTGTTGTCATATTATTGCAGGTATGTAGCTGTCCCAGCCCCGTACACAAGTAATCTCAGGTTCATGTTAAATGACTGAATGATAAAAACATCGAATGTCAGTTCATTGAGATGAAAGCATCGAACATTTTAATCAAAAGCCGACTTCTGCAAATCTGAACACATCCAATCGCAATAGTTCGCCAACAGCTGCAAGTTACCAAAAGTAATATGTAGGATGATAACATTGCAGTTGTTGGCCAGCTATTGTGATATGATGCATATAGATTCGACAGTCGGCTTTCAATGATTAAAATGCTTGATACTTTAATCTTGATGAACTGACGTTCAATGTTTTAGTCGTTTGGTCATTTATCATAGAAGTGTAATCTTAGCCATATGCTGTGACATCTTATGACACTGGCAGGTTTGGTCTGTTGTGGAGCATAATTTACAACTACAACACAGTGATGACTTCAGTCTTGGAATTCAGTATGTTAGAGTTTCAGCATCTCCATGTGACCCGCCTTCTCATACACTGATTCTGGCTTGCATTTAAGCCTATGTTGTAAAAAGCTCTAATCAAGTACAGCCATTTGATAACATGAAGGAGGCTCTGCATAATTCAGATTTTCTTGAATTGCTCTCTTTTAGTCCATATTTGTTCAACTATCTGTCTGTCAGGGTTTTCAAGACATGGCCACTTTTTTCTTAACTTTTACAGAATTACATTCTGAAAATGGCACTTCATGATGGCTTCACTGCTGCATGCCATTTCTGTAAATGCATGGCAAGATGATAGCTGTCATTATTCCCTTTCAAAAGAAATTTCTTGCATGTTTTGCATAACTTGCAACCATCTTTATAACTGCAATCCTCAAAGCAGTTTCCAAGGGATTTATTTATTTTTTATTTATTTATTGACATTTGTTAACCAGGTTGGTCCAGCTGGGCTTGTGGCCTATTTTCAGTGGAGACCTGAGGAGAATAGCTCCAAAAAAAAAAAAAAAAAAAAAAAAAAAATACACAGTTTACAGAGAATCAAACATTTGAGTCAAAATATGGTCAAAAATCAGTCATACAAGAACGTTAGAGACAAAGCAGAAATGCAAACACATGATGCATACATATAAATATTTTTACAGACTAAAAAATATATTGCCTATTTACAAAAAGATTTAAGTCCAACAGTATTGATTGTAGAGTTTAATAAGTATCCACAATAGTGGAGTACTTAGCTGTATGTGGAGAGACTGAAAAGGTACATAGCAGAGGTGGCTCATGCTATCAGTCTGCCGGACTGCAGCCCTCCCACCTACAAAAACACAAAACACAAATCTTTAAAACAAAAAAACAAAACTGAAAAAAAAAAAAAGCACGAGTCCCGACTCCTCTGCGCATGCACAAAGGCATTTGAAGACTTCAGACTGCCTTTATCAGCAGTCCGGATAGAGAAACACAGGTACCCAGCAATCATTGCTGCAAGTGCACCCAGGAATCAGTGCAGTGATGACCGCACAGAAGAGGAGGTCCAGCCAGACCCAATGAGGAGAGAGGTGAGCTGCTCTCATGGGACATATTGCGCAGGCTGGATTGCACCATTCAGGAGGTAGTGGTCACTGGATTGCTCCAATTTGCAGGCGGGTTTGGTCACTGGATTGCTTCATTCATTGAGACATTCAGGAGGTAGGTGGTCGCTGGAGTGTGTGTGTGTGTGTGTGTGTGTGTGTGTGTGTGTGTGTGTGTGTGTGTGTGTGTGTGAAATGCCCCAGTTACTATATACTGGTGGCTATAGAGAGCAAATGGTGGTGGATAGAGATACTCAGGCTTGAACCCTGTACCTTGGATGCAGGTGGCAAGGACTTGAATTCCCTCTCCACCGCCATTTCTAAAAAAAAATTTGCAGATTTTTGCCTCATATTTGTTCTGTTCCTCATAAAATCTGTGGTTTCTGTATATACATTTTTCCTTGCAAAGCCTGTAGTGTAGTGGTGCACTGGTAGCATTGCTGCCTAACAGCTACAGGTTCTCTGGTTTGATTCTTGGCTGGGGTGCCTTGTGTGTGAAATTGTTCTAGCAGTTGTCTAAGTTTATAACATGTATATTTGAAATTTGTCCCTATTTTTGGGACTGTATTCCCCCATTATTGGCTTTGTCCAGGTATTTTGTGCTAAGGTTGAAAGTTATCTATGGTGGGAACTGTATTCATTGAGTGTTTGGGGGCTGTATTCCCCCCCCCCATTACTGGCTTTGTCCACATGTTTTATGCTAAGAGGTTGAGAGCTATAGTGAGAACTGAATTCACTGAATATGTTTGGGGGCTGTATTTCCCCCATTATTGGCTTTGTTCAGGTGTTTTGTGCCAAGAGGTTGATAGCTATGCTGAGAACTGAATTCACTAATTGGTAGCCATTTAAGTTTGTCTTCCTCTCTTTTACAAAACAGCTGATTTGGCAAAGTGGTAAGTTTCTCTGACTGTTTTGCACAGGGTCCCCTGGGTTAAAGACGTGGCAGTGAAATGTATGGTGGTAACACAGCATTTTATTCTAGCAACTTTCCAACATTATACAAGCAATGTTTAAAATGTGTCCCTGATTTTTGGGCTTTTGTCCCCCCCCCCCCAATAAATTTTGGCTTTTTCCAAATTTCTTGTGCTGCAAAGTTCAGAGATACAACTACATGTCGAGTAGATTTTACAAGGAGCTGAGAGCTGCAGGGGAACAAAACTTTAGTGCTGCTTATTCTAAGTCTGCTTGCATTAATAGCACAACAGGTAGTGTACTTGCTTTTGATGCAGAAGGCTTTGGGTTCTATTCCCGCAGTAGATAGATGCAATGCTGATACTGTACTGTGTTGTAAAGTGAGTGGATGCTGCATTCCTTTTTGGCAAAGATACCTAGAGTAGTAACTATGAATCTGAACCTGTTATCAGTTTGCCGTACAGTCCCTATTGCTATATTACTAGCTTATCATTTTTTTTTTAATGCATGCAACATAGGCAATTTATTCCTCAAGGGCAACAGGCACTTTATTTGTAGATGAATAAACAGTGACATATAAAGTTGTTTGCTAGCAGCAACCTCTTCATTGTTACAGATTTCTTTAATGTGGAATTATTTAGATGACTTTTACTACTTTAGAGATTGTGCATATTTACTGATACTGGTGGACTATAGAAGATTGAGTAGACTTTTATGATGGAAATGTTCTGAATTGGGTAGTTTTGTCATTGGTGCATGCATTTTGTTTCATTGTTTACTGGAAAAATGTTCAAAACAATACATTTAAAATGCTGTCTAACAACTGTACTGTATTGTACAAGGAATATAATTTAGTAGAATCAGGAAGGTGTATCAAAGAGCACATGTATGTTTCAAGTGCAAGGGGCCTATGATTTGAAAACAGCCCAAAGTTTATCTTTATCTGCCACTGGCAAAATGTATTTTCTTTGAATGTGGGTTTCAATGCTGTTTCATTGAATGTGAGTTTCAAGGGCAGAGAAGTCTTTAATGCTAAGCCTGTTTTCATTGTGAGACTGTGTTGCTTTGTTTAGCAGATGTCTTAGTGTTTGTGCTGTAAAATGAAAAATAAAACTTTCAAATGAAATCCAAATCATCATAGAAGTAAAGCAGTATGCACATTAGTATTTATGGTAAATGGAGTGAAATAGCCAAGTAATGGACCATTGGAATGGCTGCAGGGGGGGGGTTACATTCGACCATGATTTTGTGAGGGGGAAGGGCGGCAAACTCAAAGACAGCCCCAGCTGAACTATACCTCCCAAATGTCCAGATTTGCACAGAATGAATAGATTTTTGCTTCTTATTTTTGGTTTGTTCCTCATAATATTTGTGGTTTTCTCATTTAGGAATTAAGTCACTAAATAATGACACACTGAGTTTCAGACTTCATAACCTTCAGAAAAATGCATGCTAAAGTAAGACCTTTTCTATCAACTGTCTCAGTTTATACAAGAGCAATTTTTAGTACTGTTTATATGTTCCCCCAATATATTTGGCCCTGTCCAGATTTATTGCATTAACAGGTTGAGAGGTACATGCAAATAAATTGCTTTATAGAATTAGGCATAGCCAAACCTCTCAACTGTCCCCGAATTTGGCTCAAAATGTTGCTCTTCCCCTAATAATCCCTCCGCAAAATAGCAATTTTGGAAGAAAACATGGAGGGTTTACAATTAAGAAATAACTGTAATAATCAGAGTTATAGATTACTTTTATTTCAGAAATGCATGTAGATTCTTTTATTTTGTCAGATGCTCAAGTTAGCAGTATTATTATTAAAAAAAGTGTCCCTTCTTTGACAGGATCCCAGCTGTATTGTGTGGCTATTTTATATTTTTGCATCACATTTTTGGTCCATTTTTCATAAAATTGTTTTTTTTTTGGCAGATTAGTGGTAAATCATTAAAGACTGAAGTTAGAAAATAATGACAGACATTTGAGTTTCAGATTTCATATCCTTCAGAAAATTCATACCAATGCAAGACCTACTATTCTATTATCTTTCTAAGTTTATAAGAGCAATATTTAAAAATTGTCCTTATTTTTGGGCCGTTGTCCCACTTCTATGTATGGCTTTGCTGTGAGGGTGAGAGGTATGGCAAATGTGTCAGGCCATCACAGTCAGCCAGAGACATTTTGAATTGTGACATACTTGTTGCACCCCACTCCCGTGACTCTGGATGTGTCCAAGCAAGGCAAGGAGCAGTTATGCAGTGTAAATGTGCAGGGTATCCCCCCATCCAAGGTATAGTACTACAGTGGCTTTTCATCTGTTCTTGATTTTGCAGAATGGTCTGGTTTCTGTCATATTTTTGTACTGTTGATTTATGCTTATTACTCAAAGTGCCTGTTGCTCTGTGTTTTAAGTAACAATGCTTCAATGACCATCAGGTAAGCTTGTCTGAGATCATAACATGCAAGTAAGCTTTAATAAGCCTGCCAACATTGAAGCCTTTCTGTTGTTGCCATGCAGAGAATACTTAACTAGATAATGTATAAGCGTTGGGTATTGAAATGCATATGACAGTATTTGTAATAAAGGACAGGATTACATTATTTTAAGAAGCTCATTACACTTGTTGGAGACTTCCAGTGATCTCTGAGGGCTTTACCCATAAACTAAACAGAATGCCATTCATGTGTGGTCCATAACCTGTACAGTAATCCTTTAAGCAATGTATCTTGAGCTGGTTTGCTTTTCATTTTTTACTTTGATCATGTTTTTCCCATGAAACAAGTAGATAGTTGTCAGGCAGCAGGTCTTTTTTGGATAAGAAACATTTTTACAAGTGGGGGCATCGCAGAGATTGTACTTTCAGCATGTTACTTGGTACTTTAATAAAGCTGAATATAAATTATAATTAGAACTGCAGTGCAAGGAGAAGCGGTTTGAGTTGAGTGCTGCTTGTTTTTCTTATACTTGATTTTGACTGGCATTCCAGTAATGTATTTAAAAAGTAATTTATTTTTTCATGCCTCTCAGCCTTTTTGTTTCCATCTAGATATTAAGTAAGCTGTCAAGCTGCCAATGCATTGAAATATTTTTATTCTTTTATACTTCATTTGTCTTGATTGGACTCTCATAATGAGGGTTTGGCACCCAGGGCAGCATATTTAATTAAAGTTTAGTTTTCGTGGTTTTGAGCATAGCTCCTCCCCTTTCTAGTTGTCCACACACCCTTCCCATTGACCCCACCCATTCGGCTATCTCCTGCAGCCCCCCTTTGATTTGAAGTCACCAGCCACCACTGGTACATAGTAAGGTAGGGACTTGACAAGGACATATTCTGGAGTTAAGAAGATAAAGTTTGAGTTTTTCTTTAGAGTGGGATGGGTGAATGATGGTACAAATGTCTCTTGGGAGTTTGTTCCAGGCTTGGGCGATGGAGTGTTTATATAGGAGTTTGCCAGCTATTTTTTGGGGATTTGTAGTAGTTGCTTAAAGATACAGAGAGTCCGCGGAGGAGTGTTGGTAGAGCTGAAGGAAGAGAAAGCCGGGCAGGGTGAAGGTTTGTAAAGAATGAAGTTTAACATTTGAAGTTGTGACAGCAGTAGAAGATGGGGGAATTCTAACCAGTGGAGAGTATTTAGGGCAAGGCCGTGGTGTGTATTGTATGGAGAGTTTGTGATGAATCTAGCTATCTTGTGGTAAGTTTGTTGGAGTTTGTTTAAAATTGTTGGTGAGTACTGGGACAGCATATAGAAGGGAATGGAGGAGAAGAGCTTGTGCAAGGGAGAGTCTGGCATTTGTAGTTAGAATTTTTTTGTTGCGATACAGTAAACCAAGTTTCTGGTGAGTCTTTTATATACTTTGGAGGATGTGCAAGTTGAATTTGAGTTCATCATCTATGATGACCCCAAGGAGTTTAGTGTGAGCTTCAGGTTAAATGGCAGTGTTGTTAGAGGAGGTAATAGTAAAGGTGGATTTGAGGTGAGAGAGAGATTGGGGGAAAAATAATAAGAGTTTGGTCTTTTTAGGGTTGAGAATGAATAGATTCCTGGACAACCACTGTTCAGTGGATAGGAAGGCCTGTTGAGTAAGAGTGTGGAGATTGGAGATACTGTCTGAGATGGAGATGAGAGTCGAGTCATCTACATATTGGATGAGGGAGGATTGTTTACAAGAAGTATAGAGATCATTGGTAAAAACAGTAAATAGGAGGGGATCCAGGATGGAACCTTGTGGTACTCCAGTTGGGACAGGTATGAATGAAGAAGTGGAAGAGAGCCATTTAACAGATTGCTGCCTGCAGGATAAGTAACTGGAGAACCAGGCAAGGGATGAAAATATAGATTGATATTTGCAAGTTTAGATAGCAGTAGGGAATGGGAGACTATATCAAAGGTTTTGGAAAGGTCAAGGAAGAGACATGATATGAGTTTGTTATTGTCTAGGGCCTTGGCAATGGTATGTGTAAAGGATAAGAGGCCATGGGTTTCTTACTGTCTAGGGCCTCGGCAATGGTATGTGTAAAGGATAAGAGGGCATGGGTTTGTTACTGTCTAGGGCCTTGGCAATGGTATGTGTAAAGGATAAGAGGGCATGGCTTTGTTATTGTCTAGGGCCTCGGCAATGGTATGTGTAAAGGATAAGAGGGCATGAGTTTGTTATTGTCTAGGGCCTCGGCAATGGTATGTGTAAAGGATAAGAGGGCATGAGTTTGTTATTGTCTAGGGCCTCGGCAATGGTATGTGTAAAGGATAAGAGGGCATGGGTTTGTAATTGTCTAGGGCCTTGGCAATGGTATGTGTAAAGGATAAGAGGGCATGGGTTTGTTACTGTCTAGGGCCTCGGCAATGGTATGTGTAAAGGATAAGAGGGCATGGGTTTGTTACTGTCTAGGGCCTCGGCAATGGTATGTGTAAAGGATAAGAGGGCATGGCTTTGTTATTGTCTAGGGCCTCGGCAATGGTATGTGTAAAGGATAAGAGGGCATGGGTTTGTTATTGTCTAGAGCCTCGGCAATGGTATGTGTAAAGGATAAGAGGGCATGGGTTTGTTATTGTCTAGGGCCTCGGCAATGGTATGTGTAAAGGATAAGAGGGCATGAGTTTGTTACTGTCTAGGACCTCGGCAATGGTATGTGTAAAGGATAAGAGGGCATGGGTTTGTTACTGTCTAGGACCTCGGCAATGGTATGTGTAAAGGATAAGAGGGCATGGGTTTGTTATTGTCTAGGGCCTCGGCAATGGTATGTGTAAAGGATAAGAGGGCAGTAGTTGTGCTGTGGCTGATACGGAAATCATGCTGAGTGGGAGTAAGGAGGTTATGCTGGAGGAGGTAGTTGTGAGTGGATACATTTTTGAGAATCTTAGAGAGGGGAGATTGAATAGCTATAGGTCGGTAGGTAGATGGGTCTGTAGAGTTTCCACCTTTATGCAGGGGAATAGAGAAAAAGGATTTCCATAGGGTAGGGATGGTGGATTCCTGAATAGATCTATTGATTAGTATGGATACTGGTTAGGCAATGGAGTCAGCAGCAAGTGTGAGGAAGGCAGGAGGTAGATTGTCAGTGAAGGGAGAGCAGGGTTTGACTTTGTGGAGAAGAGATCTGATGTAGGAAGTAGAAAATGGATGTAAAGAGAATAGTTGTTTGTTAGAAGGGTTAGAAGGGGTAGGCAGAGAAGTTGTGTTACATTTGGAAAGTATGAGCGTTTGAATGGTTTCAATAAAGTGTTTATTGAGAAGAGTAGCAGTTCCCAGAGGAGATGTATTTGGGTAAGGGCAGGGAGTTGAGGGGCAGCCTGGAGAGAGAATTTTGTTAATGGTATACCAGAACTTGCAAGGGTTGGATTTGTTATTGAATTAGGCAGAGTTATAAAAGGACTTTTTGTCATTATTGGTTTGTTTTTTTGTAAGATTTCTGAGGTGCATATAATTATGTAGCAGAGGTAATTACTTTTTTCTGATCCAGCCTTTCCAAGCTCTATCTCTTTTTAGCATAAGGGACTTTTGAGATCCAGAGAGCATAATTGCGTTTTATTCTAACCTTCCTAGAGGGAGCAAGGGAGTTCAGGGTATTCAGGAAGATGCTATTGAACCTAGTAACTGTGTCACTGAGAGGGATTTGTTTAAGGATGGACCAGTCAATGGTGGATAGAATAGAGCTGAATTGGACTACATTAAAATTAGAGAGATTTCGGCAATCTCTATAAAGGTGAGATTTGGGGGGTTGGATGGTGTATGTAAGGACTGAGGTGGGTAGGTAGTCGCTAACTTGGTCTGGTAGGGTAGTGGGGTTGTGGTAGTGGTGAGGGGAGTTGATGAGTATCCAATCAATTATTGAGCAGGAAGATGAGTTTTTATGGAGGCGGGTGGGTATTTATATTTATTTGCTAATTAGATAGGTGAGGTAATTCAAATAATCTTTTTTATGGCCATGAGGTAGGAGTACCAAAGGTATAAAAATACAAGATGACAGACATATCTTGCTGCAATTCGCATATATACATATACTACATACATATACATATAACGTACACCTAATAAAGCATTCTGTTTCATGGTGTACTCATATGTGATAAGAATTATACAGCGTACAAGGACTGCTATAGCACTGCAGTGATCAAAGGAAGTGAAATATATATTGGGTGAATTATTTGTTATTATGGAAAACACAGTAACACATATATTGTCTTACTGACCCTGGTTCAATTCTGACTTTCACTGTTTGGAAAGCAGAATTTAACACTTTTCTGTTAAAATAAACAACGGTCTCTGGTATCACCTATATTATATGTACCCTCTAATTATAGGAAATGTTTAAAAATAAATAAGACCTTTCAACTCATCATCTAGAAAACTCGCCATGAAATCCAGATTCTGCACATCTGTCATCTTAAAAGCATGTATATGAATCTACACTAGCCTCTGTCTAATGGATCATCCTTCAACATTTGTATGGGCTACATCAAGCTAATGCCATACATGCGCTGTAACATTAATATGATGTCACATTTCCATTTGCCTTGCTTAGTTTTGTTGACAGGTAAGAGTCAGGAGCTCAAATAGCCATGGAGACCATGAATGTGTGGGTTCTTTTAGGACTACCTTTGACCTTCGACACAGGTATTACAACAAGGATATACAAGAACCTTTCTGGATTTGTCCATACTATTTTACTATTGCCAGCAAATAACACAGAAATTAGAACCATGTGAGACCTCAACAAGCAGGTTAGGCTTATGAGTACAGCTGTTATAATGGTACTCTTACTTGGTACATTACATCTCTCCCTTTAAATTATGGGTATATATTTAAAATTATAAAAATAGTACTGGCTAATCTATACTCTACTAGGATTATTACACAAAATATAATTTATATGTTGATTCACTCCACATTTTATATGACTCTGCACAGTATCTAAATATTTCTGGCAGCTAAAATTATCAGACTCTACTACTGTAGCAAGACACAATCTCTCCCTGCTAGGTATCTTGACAGGCCTTCAAAAGGCTAGAACCTCTGCAGTCACTACTGGTAGAAGTAGTCAAAACCAGTAAAGAAGACAAGTCAGGTTATGTAATATCATATTAAGATACTCAGTAGAATTACCAACTGCAACACTGTTGTGTTTACAACAGTTAGGTACATCAGGCTTCGTGTCTGTAGCAGGTAATTCTGTCACTTCCTGGTGTTGGCTATCCTGATGTGGTAACATCAACTTAAGACAGTCCTGTTTTATTCAAATAACTTCTATGGTATCTTAGCACTGTCCTTCTTTGGTGTTGAATATGCAGGACCTCGGGATATCAGCGTGCTTAATGACAGCAGCTGCTTGTTGGTCTGAGCATCTGAATTTTTGATTTTGTTTTATTATTATTGTTATTGTTGTTATAATTATTATTATTATTGTTGTTATTGTTGTTGTTATTATTATTATTATTGTTATTATTGTTATTGTTATTATTATTATTGTTATTATTATTATTATTGTTATTATCATTATTATATCTCCTGGATGCATGTAGACAAGGTTCTGGCTGACTTGTCATAATAATGCTTCTGCTTTAGATTTGCTCTTTGCCAAGCTGATTTAACATTTGTTATATACTCTTATTGCAGCAGCACTAATCAGGTAGGTAACTTTATCTTCATTATCATCTCTCCTGATCAGCAACTGAAGGGGTGAAAACATAGCATGTTGTAGTGTCTTATTTCTGTATTCATGCATACTGTGCTAGCAGTAGTTTTTCATATTGTATTCTGAGTTAAATGCACTCTTTTTAGCCCATTTGATTGTGTATCTTGGACTTATTGTTACATATGACTTCCCATTCTAGTAAATTGGTTTCTGTAACCCAGTTTTATTTATTATTTGAGTGTGCGAGCATTTATCTCAATTGGCTGCATTTTGTCTTTTAGAATACTCAGAGTAAGTAAACACTGTCCAGAGGATTCATAAAGAACCCCATTTCTAATGTTAAGGTCTGCTGTAAAAATGTCCTTTTTCTACAATGTGGAGATGTGTGATTCAGAGACACATAAGCCACAATCAGGAACCACCTCATTATCATCCAATTTGCATGTCTTTGAATCATTAACTACTGCATGTATGGATCAGCACTTTCCTGTAGTAATTAACAGTGATGGCTGCACTACCTGACACTGTCCTACACATGGATACATGCACATGCACGTATACACACACACACACACACACACACGCACACACACACACACACACACTCTTGCAGACACATCCATGTACATGCATATACGCACACATACACACAAACACATGCACACATCCATGTACGTGTATATATGCACACGCATACACACACACACACACACACACACACACACACACACACACACACACACACACACACACACACACACACACACACACACACACACACACACACACACACACACCCCATACGTTACTTTGTTGTCATTGCATCCACAATGGCTCCTTTTTCCCTTCCCTGATATGTATGGATGACTATAGTCAGTCCTTAGTGCCAGACATTTACTTTTCACACTTCATTCCTTCAGAAAATGCATTCTAGTGCAAAAGCCGTTATCCTAGTAACTTTTTACATTTGTATAAGAAATACTTAAAATCAATCCATGATTTTGTCGCATCATTAATTCTGGCTTTTGTCTTTATGTCTTGCACTATGAGGTTGAGAGGTATGCTTAATGTTCCCTGTCCATCTCCCTTGTAAATCATGAACTGTTGCAGGCATTGCATAATGTTGAGATCCTCAATATATCTTAAAAGAAATCCTGCTCCACTAACTTATCAGTTAGTGCAGTGTATTAATGCTAGGATTTTATGTGCCAAAAGTGCAGTATTAAGATCTCATTTCCCCTTGATACTGGATGTTTTTTATTCACTTATTTATTTTTAACAAGGTATTTCCGTTGTCTAGTAGTGATACAGAGGACTAAATACCCTCTGTGGGAGGTGGAGGATAAAGGGTTAGAATCTGTTTAAGACATCATACTTATGCCGGGTCTATATTATGTTATAGAAAAACTTGTTCATCGAACACGTTTTCATCAACCAGTATACAGTGAAGACACTAATCTCCAAACGGCCACTTCAGTCAATTTTTTCCCAGGGAAAAAAAATACTTGCCCATTGTCATGGATTTTACCTTTTCCCCCACTGGGTGTGATCCAGAAGTTGGTATATTTAGTTGGGGGGGGGGGTGAAGCCCCCACTTTGTAGGGTTTGAAAGTTTGTTTTGTTTTTGTTTGGCCAAGCATTTTTTTCCCCCGGCCTGCTGTTTAGTGCTTCCCCACACCACATTTTTTTAAATACATGCCTTTAACACATGCCATAGTTTCCCTCCCTCTTTTTAAACTTGATATATTTTTTTTCCATTTATTTATTTTTAACATAACATTTCTGGTGTCTAGTAGTGGCACAAAGACCTACAGGGTTGGAATCCCTTAAAGACATCATACTTATTCCTGGTGTCCAGTGATTTCCTGACCCACCTTTTTTTTAAATACACGCATTGAAGAAATTCTATACTCTATACAGAATGCATTAAAGGCATCCCATATGGAGTATTCCTAGCATCTAGTATTCCCTAGACCCACATAGTGTTCAAGTGCATTTCAGGCATGAGTTTAAAGAGGTATCCCTGGTGGCTAGTGGTTCCCCCACCAGTCCTCATTCTGTGTAAGTGCTGTTTGGACATGATTTTAAAGAGGTATCCCTCATGACTAGTGGACCCCCCCCCCCATCCCCATTCTGTTTAAGCACCTCTCGGAAACAAATCACAGAGGTATCCCTGGTGGCTAGTGTTCCGCAAACCAATATTCAAGATTTTGCTTATTAACCTAGAGGTATGTAGAAGTATGACAGCCATCCCAACTCACCCCCTCACGCACACAAAACAGCCCCCTCCCCACCCAATTGGACTCACAGGCATACCCATCCATTAACCCACACACACTGACACACACACAAAACAACCACTGCCCCACATGGTCACACTCAGAGACAGACTCATCCATTCACCCATACACACACACAAACAGCTCCTCCCCACCCAGTGGCACTCACAGACATACTCATCCATTCACCCACACACAGACACATCCACAAAACAACTGTCTCCTCACCTGATCACACTCACAGACACACTCATCCATTCCCTCACAGACATACACACACACAAACAAAAAGCAGCTCCCTCCCCACTTGATCACACTCATCCATTCATCAATACACACACACACACACACACACACACACACACACACACACACACACACACACACACACACACACACACAAAAACCCTACCTAATTTAATCCCTCACTATCTCCAACACCCCTACTTCCCAGGCAGACATGTACACCTACACATGCAGCCCCTCACAAACACTTATTCATGCATCCCCTAACGCTACCTTAACACGAAGCTCCTCAATCACTTCCACAATGGACACATAAATGCATTACTGCAGGCATTTCTGGGGGTGAGCACATGGCTAATTAGCATATGCCTCTACACTAGACTGTCTCATTAGCATGCAGCATAACTGAGAAGACAGCCCACCATGATGTTGCGTGTCTTCATGCAAAGCACTATGCAAGGGCTGTCTCTGAATTTGAAAAGGTTACCACAAAGTGTACATTTGTGTATACCTTCTGGTAGCTTTTATGAATTCATATCTGTGTATTTAAGTAATCCTGACCAATTGTTCACAAACCATTTTACCAGAAATATTTGGCTGTTATATTGATTTGTATTGACACAATTTAAAGTAAAAGATAAAATTGTTTATTTAACATATTCCCTCCAGTACAGCTCTTTTGAGTTTGTACCTTTAACTCCCAGTAGGTGTGGTTTGAGCCTTTAAAAAATGAAGTTATCACCTTACAGTTCAAACAAATATTCATATCTCTGGAACCATAAGTGTTACTAAAAAACTATAAACATGGCAAAGTATTCGGGATAAATCAATCTTTACATTGGTGGCATTCATTCAATTTGATGTTTTAGACTAGGTTTTATAAGCCAAAATAAAGGTAGTGAATAATAATTTTGTAATGTGTAGAAACACATTATGATATCTCAGTAACCATTCAAGCAAGACTGCCAGTATGATTTTCTTCATACAACTGTGAGCTTTCATATGAGGCTATGCAGTTCTATCTGTGTTACCGGAATGTTGAGATATTTAGAGAAATATGAAAATTATTACAATAAAAATAAACACTATACAAATAATATTCAATATCTCTTTAGCTGAATTAGACAGAGGTCAAATATCAATACTATTGTATTTGCCATCATGTATGCTTTCAGATAAGATCATCTAATACTTTGTATGTAACATGGTTTTGGAATTATTAATGAAAACATGAACAAGTAATATTTGATGCCTAAAGGAGACAGTAGGAGGTAACTGCGGAAACACCTGGAGGCACACTCAGCTGTAATGAGATACACATAACATAACTCTTTCTGGACAAATTGTATTTAGTTTAGAAGCAGAAAAGATCAGTAACTTAGATATACAATGCAAAATATCTGAATTCATTCTCAATTCAGACAATGCATTCCGCACCAGTAATAAACTTTACAATCAATACCTTTGCCAGAGACTATTTCTAAGTCCAATAGATTTTTTAAGACAAACTTTCATAAGAGTGTAACACAATTCTTTACTATAACAACTGTGCACAAAGATAACTTCAAACATATTCCACGTAACATTAAACAAATCAGAAGACAATTTTGCAAACAAATAAATGAGTGATCATTATGCTATGCGAGGAGAGTTGTATATGAAATATTCTTTTCTTAGCCCACAGAATGGAAGTCATTAGCATATTTTTCACATTTTTGAAACTATACTTAATCAGATAATGTATCACTCAGTACTCAGCTTTTCTACTTTTCAGCATGTTGTTTAAGTCATTTGCCCCTCAAATCTTTATTGTTTGCCTTCCTTTGCAACCTGTATTTCTAGCTGATCCCTCAATTTCCATCTTTTTTAATTATAGTTCTTTTGGCTACAGTTACAATGATAATATTAGATGTGCCTGTGAGGTGGAGATATCCAGTTCAGGGCAAATATCTGTCAGGAATAGAGGTTTATTAGCATTTCCTCTCTTTGTTGTTTCACTTAGAAGTATCTGAGCCTGGTCCTTACTTGTCCAGCTCCTCACATTCTCCTTGCTCCCAAATTGCATCTACAACCTAATCCCACATTTGTACAGATCATGTGCTGTATTAACTGGGGTATATAAATATGTTTGAGGCATTTCCATGCAAGAATTTTAAATGTCCTGCTCTTATGCAAAAATGTTAAACTTCCTGCTCTGTTAGTCCATTTGGTTACATATAAATAACAACAATGCTGTATTTCCCTCCCTTCTGATGAAACAGTATGCATAAACATCAAATAAAAATAATAACTCTATAGCAGAGAGAGAGAGCTGTCTGTGTCAACTACTGGAATCAGATATTTCATTTGCATCAGTCACTTGCAGACTTTCCCCTCTGAGCTTTTCTCCTCCTGTTAGTGTTACAGTTTTGTGAAAATGATTAGGCAGTCCACAATAAGTGCAACATTAGAAATGTTTACTTTCTTGCAGATTATAACACCATCAAAACCAATCCTTCTGTTCAACTAAATGCATTATATTTTTAACTGCTTCATCATAATCAATTATTTTACAAGTTTTGCTTACTGCATTATGGTTTAATGTGCTTTTGACATTATATTTATGTCCCAAGAAATGTATTCTGCTTATTTATAACAGATATTTGTTTCAGATTAAAACTTTGTAGACCTACAGAACCTCTGCAAGTTCTTTTAATTGGATGCTAGTTGCTGTTTTATATACATTCCTAGCTTTATCATGCAATAAATCTGACTCTGACAAAATGTTCCTTCTCATTTTATCATTCTTTAATCAATTTGTGTTGGTGGTTCAATAGGTATCACACTTGGCTTTGAAGATAGATAATCAAAAGACCTGTAGATTCTATTTTGATTCAAGGTCCTTAAATTCATTTTGCAATACTGATACTGCAGTGTAGTGCAGTACAAAGGCAGCAGGACCCTTGAGTGTGCCATCCTTCAGATGAAAATCCTTCACATGAAATATTAAGCCAAGGCCCCATTTTCCAGACTTCATGGCAGCTCAGTTAGTTGAAAAAAAAACTTCATGACACTTATCAAAATCAGTATAGGTGCTCTGCATCATTCACACACTCAGTGTACATATTTCATATGGATTTTATAAGAATAATCATGTCTTATTTAAATAATTATTTGACATCAAACATCTAAAACCTTTGGAGGTCACATCTCAAATCAGCAATAGTTCCAATGTCACAGTTTTGTTCTTATCCAGGCTAAGCTCCTCCCTCCCCACCTCCTGACATAGGAATAAACCCACACAGCCCTGCACTATACAATACTCTGTTATTGCACAAACTCAGAAAAGATTAATAAAGTGATAACAAATGCAAGACTCATCTCCCTGCTTTTCTCCAAGTCTAACAGCAATTACAGGGAGCCAGTGATGACATTCTCAGCACCAGTCAAGTATGGATCAATAAACAATAATTTTTCCATTTCACATAATTACTTGTTCATCACAAACATAGCCATAATTAGCATAATAGCAGACTGGCATTTTGGCATGTACAATTCTCAATATTACTTGAAGAGTAGAGGAATATACCTGATGCCTGGCCAAATTCCTCTAGTTAATATAAATATCACAACAGGGTTCACCTGAAAACACACTTGTAAACCTAACCCACTCAACAAAACATAGGTCATTACCTCTATTATTCAGTTTAGTGGCATAGGCTTCAAACTCATATGACACTTGATTTCTAGTAAAAAAATAATGAATGCATGACAGATTCTATTTAGTGCCACAACACTGTTTAAATTTCCTCATAACAGAAAAATGATTTTTATATATTTTTTTGCACTTCCTAAGATTAAATCCAGCACTATTTTTACACCATCCCCTCTAGAAAGGAAGAAATACATGAAGTTGTATTCTATGCATTTCCTTTGCTGTACCGGTTGAAATTCTAAAGAGATAAAGGGCCATATTCATTAAAGCCTATACTAAGTGTATATAAAACTTACACTAATTGTAAATATAATCTACACTTTGGATAACCTTTACAAATCCCCCTTGATATTTAAGGCTGCAAGAAAATCAGCAAGTAAACTAGAATTAGGAGGAAGATTAGTTATGCCTCTGTTGTCTGTTTACTCAGAATGGTGTATACTTAGTGTAGCCATTAATGAACCCCAGGGAAAATGTCTGCAACTACTGTTTTCAGTTTTCTGACAAATTGCAGTAAAGAAGTAAAGTTACTGGTGAAATAACTGGAATAATGTTTTCCATGGTAAAAGTACCTCTGCATTCAAAATAAAAATATTGACTGAAACTCATTTGATGCCAATATCCTAAAAATTGCCTCTTAATTCAAAAGGTTAATGGCTTTTTCATTTGACAGATGTCAATTTCTGTTTTTTTATTATGCTGTACTGAATTGTAGCTTATTTTTGTGTTTTGATTTGTTTTAATTGAATTTCTTACTTATTTTGTTGTTTCATGTATTTCCTGTTTGCTTAATGCCATTTTCAGTTTATTGGTAATTTGTCAAGTCTTCATTTTCACATTTTTTAATTTCTTTCCACAAGGAATTTATTCATTTCAGCTTTGAAATTTCATCTGGCAGTAGAGTGGGAGTCTTTTCAATGACTGTCTCATTTCTTCTCACCAATTTCACCACTGGTAGTACCTTAGATGAAACTGGTATGCTTTGCAATGAAGTTCTTGTGCAGCTTCCTCACTAAAGTCATTAAAGTCAAATCTAAAATTGTTACTTGATCCAATCTAACACCATGTACTTGATAATCTCTTTGAAGACTATCTACACCAATGAAACAGGTACTACAAAAAGAAATACAAAAGCCAGTCTGGATGCATCTGTACTGCTTATCACCATGGCAGCCACAGTTACATGTGCACATGCATATAAAATGCATTATGGTGTTTGTTACTTAGATCCCTGAAGGCAAATGGCCGAGGTAGCAGATCATTGTAATTTAATTAAAGTTACGGAGCTGTGGGGCTGAACTTTGCATTTTTTTGTTTTATTCATTTACTGAATAGTATTTATAGTGTTTAACCTCTTAACATCCCAGAATATAGGTTAGCCTTATTGGTACTGTCCTTCATACATTAAAAGGGGAGGAAGAAATAAGAATAATCTGACAATTCCATAAACACAAAATATTACTGTTTATAACAATACAACAGTATTTATGATACCATAGTTAGTAGTCACAGGAAATAGCACAAAATATGAAATTGTTTTTAGGAGAATCCACTACACATTTAATAATACTGTATGGCTGCTGATTTTCTGTTATGGTATTTGATGTATTTATATTGTCTTACTGTTCTGTAATAAAATTACAGGAAAGAAAATACAAAATAAATTAATTTTCATTTAACCCTTGGCTGGTCTAATCATTGCACTGAAGCAACTTCTGTAATATTCTTGAGACAGTTCAACATCATTCCTGTTGCAAATAAGTTATTTGACAGGTTTCCAATGAGACAAAGTTGCTTCAGTTTTTGAATGGGTATAGAACGTGAAGTGTTATATAAATGTGTTTAGTTTGCGTCTAAGTCTTTGCCTTCTCATTTTTATTAACTGCCAGTGTTTTTCTTTACCGAGTTTTTGTGGTGTTGGTCTGCAGAGCTTTTTGATTTCCTTGTTTATATAAATGTCTGTTTTTTTTTTTACTCTAATTCATCCTAGCCATCTATGTTGCAAAGTCTACATTACAGACTGCTAGAACAGAAATAGCTAGAACACTGCTTTTAACCAACCTTACGTCTAAAGGCAGATCAGTATATAACTGATAATAGTAGAAAGTGCTGTCTGACAGAGTTAAATGTTAATTAAAAGTTCAACTTATAACAAAACAACCAAATGGGAGTCTCTTACCAGCAAGTATGAAAATCAAATTCCTTTATAAAAAGGTCATCCCCTAAAAGAAGGTCGCAAATGGATGCAGCAGTCTGAATTCTGTCTACAAGTTATCAGCATTACAAACTTAAGATACTGCCAACAAAGGTTGAAAAGAATGAGTTGCATATCAGTAAGTACAACTATATTATCCAAAACTTCTCTGGCAAGGTGTAGCCCTTCAATAAAATCCTAAGGAGGTCACTTGAGAAGGCATGTAATGCAAGCTTTCAAATGCATCAGCCAGCCATGATACACAGTTTTAGTAGGTTTAATGTCTATCAGAGATAGGGTTGCCATCTGTCAGGAAATGTTCCTCACTGTATCAGAGTATTTAAATCATGGTCTCTATCGAGAAATTCACTTGTAGTGAGTACTTGTCAGGTATTTTAACTTATTCTGAGAGCTAACATTTCCTAGTATATTTCCTAAAATGTTTACAATGTCACTTGAATTTATTTGCATTTAAATTATTTTGTCAGAATAGATTTTATGTTTGCTTTAAGTGGCATCTCAGATGATGTAAAATGTGACCATTGCAGGCAGTTAGACTAATTGAAAGAATTCTCTTCATGATGCATCTTAGAGGTATACACAAACGTCTGAGCGTTCTTTTTTATAAAGGTGAAACAAGGAGAAACAATGAATCAGTCTCCAAATAACTTCAAGTTCTCTGTGGCAAATTATGTATGCCTTTTACCTTCAGTATAATAAATATTGTAGATATGAATAAAACCTTGATTCAGAAACATTTGTAAAGTGCAGATTGCAGAAAATAGTACACAAATACAAGGGGTCCAGGGAAGTAAATACTATGGGAAGAAAAAGCCAGGGAATTGTTATGGCTAGGCTTGTATAGGCCCCAGGGCCAATAGCCTAGTACCAACCTATGAACTAATGCATTTTTCCTTTTCTCGTTTCCTCAGGATTATCTTTCAGAGCCTCATGCTTATCTATTAGTTTCAACAACAAACAGTTTACCACAACAGTATTACAGATAGCTTTTAACATGTGCAGGATGTTTATACATTTATCTGTTGCATTTAGCATATTATTTACTGGTTCTTTAAAACTGTTTCAAGCATGACTTTTGTAAGAGAAGCAATGCATGTTTACTTAATAAAAATTGTTAGAGCAATGGGTGGAAGAAAGGGAGGGACCTTTGTCAGGTTTTTGTCTCTTCCAAAGGTGAAGCCCTAATCAGAGATTGTAATTTCCAGCTAGGTGGGCAAGAGAAAGTAATATGGCAAGGCTAAAGACAGTTTATAAGATGTTTTTATCTTAACAACAGCAGATATCAAAGAACCACATGCACTTCTTTAAAACAAGAAAGTAGGATACCTTACACATGATCTTAAAACCTCAAGATTATGACATCAAGATTAACTAATTCAGAGACTGTAACTGTACTGGATTCTTTCTGGATAGGATGATGGATTTTTCAAGTCCAGTATCTGGTGGATGTCAGGTTCAAAATCCAGTTACAGATATGAAGTGACTGTGTTTCAAAATGTCTGCTAAACACAGCAGATACAATTTAGGTCAAAGAAACATAACACACATCATTATTGTACCTGAAGCTGCTGTGAAAAGGCTCAACACAAAAGCAAGTAGCGTCTGTGACAGACACATTTTGAATAGTGGTAGTGTTACAGAAATGTTTTTTCGAAGGTAAGGTGTAAGCAGGAGTTAGGGCAAGGAGTTGGGTTAAGGATAAGATTATCACATGCTAGTAAGGATAGATTTGGGGGGAGGGCTTGGTCTCCTATATCACCTTACTTCTTATTGCTAGCCTTAGCCCCAACCGAAAACCTTTCCTTAGACAACACCCTTTCTGTAAGACTACCTGTGTACAAAACACTCACACAGCACCCATGTACAACACTAAATCTATCCCCTTCTCTAGCACTTAATCTATCCCCTTCTCTAGCACTTATACACACACACACACACACACACACACACACACACACACACACACACACACACACACACACACACACACACACCTAATGTTGAAATGTTTAGCTTATCCAAAAGTTTCACCACTAAAAACTCAAATCCACACTCAACTTACCCACTGGCATTCAGTCTCCCTGCTTTTGACATCTCCAGCACTCCAGAAAGAGTATTTGATGAATTTCCCAGACACTTCACTCTTTCAATAAAATGATGATTCAGCAGAGTGAAGTGAACCCATGTATTTCATATAGATAGACAGGTATATACACACACATGTAGTGATAGACACACACAGGAAGGAAAAGCACTGTTAGTATCTCTGTCTTATCTCTGTCTTGTAAGTGGTATTATCTTTACTAGTGCTTGTCTGAATGGGTTAGACCTTATAGACATAAAGGAACTTTAATGGTTTGTAAAGGGGTTAAGAAGGCTTTTTTAAGTCATTAAGGGTCTTTAGATCTGCATGACTGTTTTTCCATTCCCAGGGTATTCAATATGGCAAATTATTTATCTGCCTAAAGCTTTTAGCCATCCATACTCTCTTTACAGCTCTACCCTTCACAGAATTTTGTCACTGTAACAATACACTGTGCCAACTCTGGTAGCACAGAGAGATACAGCCCTTTGGCCTAGGTGACTCAGAATTGATTAGTAACTCTGGCACCTGATATAGCTGGCATGGAGGATGGGCATGCCCATCCCAGGGGCAGGATGACGTGTGCTGACAAGGGCAGGTCTCTTACTGAGCGCTGGTGGATACCCAGGCTGGAATGAGTATGCAGAATGGTAAAAGAATAGCTGCTGTAGGGTACAGTGTAGCAGTGTAAGCCTATCATCATAGGCTATGACTCATTATCCACCCAGCTTAAGTATAAATGTCAGCACACTGATGGCAGAGCTCATGAAAAACTTATTATGCTGTTCAGCATAGCTTATGAGGCTGGCAATGACTTTGTCATGTGACTACTTCCCAGACCACCACCAACAGTCTCAGCTGGGGGAGGCAATAGCAGTGGAACCAGGATTTCTATTTCTCCTTCTTTCCCATCAGGTAGTATCACTTGGAGGTAGGAGCCAGAGCAGAAAGTCATCAGCTCATGGTCAAGAATGATGGGTAAAAGGGAAGCAAAAAGGAATACCAGAATACTACAGCGTAGGTAGAACTGTTAATACTCTAATGCTCACCCTCCAAATACCAGTATAATACAGTGTAGGTAGAACTGTTACTAGTATAATGCTCACCCTCCAACTACAAGTACACTACAGCATAGGTAGAACCATTAAAACTCTAATGCTCACCCTCTGAATAGAAGTATACTACAGCGTAGGTAGAACCGTTAATACTCTAATGCACGCCATCCCACAGAAGGAAAGCTCTCCACAGTTATTAATTGTATTCCATAGTTCCAGCTCTGAGCAATTGGCTGAATCTACTAGCAATAATTAATACAGCTACCTGTCAAGGTCAGACATTCATAGCAGAAGGGGAAGATGCACTCATATGAATACAGACTGGGACTTATGAATTAATTTTTTAGTGCAAGGATTTTCTTTATGCCTATAATATATTGAGATTATTGCTAAACTTTGCCTAAAGATGCCCAGAAATTGAGCTCCTGAAAATATTTCTGCACTTTTACCATTGTTTGATAGGAGGCCAGAAATATCTGTAACCTATTATAGCACTTTGGTGTTACCTGCATTTTATAAAATTGCAAAATGCCTGCAAATCTTTCTCCTGTAGGCAGTTATTTTAATATTTTGTTTTTACATCCAACCATTCATCTACAACCCCTCTTTTCAATTTTTTTCACATGGGGTTGGGGTGTCACTTCAACAGTGACAATCATCTAGAGCCAATAATATCTACATTTTGTATTGACCAGTCTGGAATTAAAATATGTGAAATGTGGCAATCACAAAGAAAGCTTCCATCGATACCATATATTTTGTTTTGATTTAACAAGCTGGAGTGTATATATATATATATATATATATATGAACTCATACACCAAGTGTTACATATTGTGAAACAATACTTCTTACAGCTTTTTATTCAGTGCACTTCATCAGTGTGTCAGACAGGAATGTATATTAATTTTGAAGAATGTTAAAGGTGTGAGCTAGGTGGTGGTTATTTATCTCCTTATTAATAAATAAGATAAGGAGATGAGAAAATAAAAGTTGCTTAGCTCAGCTATGCATCAGAATAGATAAAATCTTTTCAGTAGAATAGATGGAATTTTGCATTATGTATTAGTCTGAGGACACAATAAGGTGAATACAAAAGAGGTGATTATTTTTAAAACATGAATATCTAGTGCCATTATTTTTACACTCTGGTTAATCTTTCCTCTGCCATCTATGATTAATGGCCCACAAAACTAGGACACGCTTCAAGATGCACAGTCTGGATAAAACAGTAAACTTTACTGGAAAATATTTTATAGCACTTAATATATGGTCATACTTAAGTGTCTATTTGTGCAAATTAATAAACTGCCTCAAGTTCAATGCAAACGGTCTGTGGAGTGAACATGTTAAAGAGAATGTGAGTCCCTGCTGACCAAGGAGATAGATCAAGAAAACCAGAAGCAAACCCACAAGATTACTATTGCACTCTGGTTATCAATTCTTGTTCTACTTTTAGAAATGCTTCTCTTCTGAAAAACTATTGTGTCTATTATTTACTTATATGTGCTTTCTGAAGGCAAATAACGTCACATTCACTGAATGGTGCACAGGAAAGTGTGTCTGTGTGTGTGTGTGTGTGTGTGTGTGTGTGTGTGTGTGTGTGCGTGTATGTGTGTGTGTCTGTGTCTATGTGTGTGTAGCAAGTAAGTGAACTGGTCTGTCTTAGAGACTTTCAGCCAGAAACCTGGCCACAAGAGTAAGGGTAAATGCAATCTCTTTTTATTTCTTCTTAGGGTCATACCCTTGTATACTCAGATTCATGTTAGTTTATCAATGTGCTCTTTGGTCAAATGAAATAGAATTGAGGATATTCAGTCAAAATCCTATATAATCAACCATTTTATATATATATATATATATATATATATATATATATATATATATATATATATATATATATAGATATATATATATATATAGATATATATATATAAGAACAGGAGGCATTCGAGTGGAGAGGGGCTTTGGCAAAAACACTTTTATTTGTAATTTCAACAGATCATGAATTTATTTTTTTCAGTATTTCAGCTCCTGATCTTTTTATATTTCATCTTTGTGCAATATGCTCATACATACACACAACGCTTACACTACATCATCTGTCAGCATGTTTTGGGGGGTAAGAAGAAACTACAGAATCTAATGGAGACCACCACAGACATAGGAAGAATAGTCGTGCAATGACTATGTGGCAGGATTGAACCCCTTACCTTGGAGCTGTAAGACAGAAATCTTAACCAATTAGCCACCATTTTGCCCATGTTTTCATGAGAAGTAAGAAAATGAAACTTACAGAAGTCATGTAGTATTCAGATCCTGGACTTCACTCAAGGCAATAAGCCCTCAGATTGTAATACAAAAATGTGGGAAGATTTTTCAACAGCTTATTGTAAATCAGATTGCGATCCAAAAATTTGTGAAAACTACAATAACTTATTATATTAACTGAAAAGTTACAATAGAAATGAATGAAGAGAGTGCTGAAATTAATATAGCATGTAAAAACTTTTAATAATATGTCCTGGGACACTAATAAATGTGACTGTGCACAACAAATTGTTTGTGATATTTCCTGGCCGACTATACCTAATTTCTATATGACAGGGTAGGCATTTGTGGAGGAGTTTGGGACATTAGACTGTATGCAGTTATTTAACTAGGACCTACAGCGTATCTTAGAAATAAGGAACAAATCAGAATATATGGGTTCCTATTAGATGACTGAAGGCACATTCTTTTGAATGTGTCTTGGTCGAACTTGAAAAGACGAAAAGGCAAAATAATGAAGCGGCATGTAAGCAAATTCTTTCCCTGGGAAAGAAATCACTTGGCCACGTCCGTCACTTTGCCGTTTTTGTCACTATAGTGTGATCTTGGTGTTGGTATATTTAAGTACGGGAGTGTGGAGGGCAAAGCCCCCCACTTTATGTTATGTTTTAAGTGTTTTTTTTTTTTTTTTTTTTTTTTTTTTGGAATATGAAAATCACTGTTCTAAGCGTTCAAGTTTGTAAGCTTTTGCTTACATGGGGTCAATAAATCATCGTTCGCCTTTCTAAGCATTCAATGATTTAATATAGACCCGAATACATGCACTTAATTTCTTTATCACCATAATATTTTATTTTATGTGTCGTATTAGTGTCTGAAGGTATCCTAAGTTCAAAAATGAGAAAAAACATGTAAGCTAATTTGGTAACATCAAAGGTTTTAGTCTTAACCTGAAAGTTTCATGTTAGAAGGTACTGGGCAGTGTGGAACCTGAGAAATGAGTCAATGGATACTGCTACTGTTTGCATCTATGTAGAAAATGAACAATGTTTGCTATCATTTGGACCAGGCTGACAAGTGGCATCCCCAATGTGTAGGTGTCTCTGTTTTGTTGCAGTATTTTGTATCTTTAAGAGAGTTAGACCAGTATAGCAATACTCAGATTTTGTCATTGTTCTGTCCAACAGGCTTATGGCATCTGTTGAAAAGGTACTCTGCAAAAACTGTTGTCCTGGTCCCCTTCAATAAATGCATCACACCAAATGACGTTTGACGACCTTTATTAAACTTCCATAAACATTAAGTTTATTGACCAATATTAATTATTAATCACAGCATAAACATCCATATAACTATTATCACAACATAAACATCCATGTACCTTAACTAGGGCAGCATGACCTTGCTCACCCTGACCAGCTAAGCAGCGTCCTTACCTCCACTCACTTATTTTACTTATCAAGCAGCACTGAAGTGCTCACCCTCCTTTCCCAACACCTTGAAATGAACATCCAACACCACAGGGGGAACAAAAGAGAGGCAAGCCTGCCCCTCTTCTCTTCTTGCCCAAACTTATAAAATAACCATAATCTCAATGTTCTGAAAAAATGGGAGGGAGGGTAGGTAGCAAGTTCACACCAAAATGTGATTCCTTACCCAGTCAAACTTGCATAAAACCCATTAAGCCCCTCTTTTCTTCATTTTCTCCTAATTTTCCTACATTCCTATTTAACACTTTCACTCCCCCAGTTAGCTTCCTTCCCCTACCTTCTTAATTCCCATTACTATTTCTATCAGACCCCCACCTGAAGATGTCCCTGGACAAATTAGTTTGTTACCAAACCTCATGTGTCACGGTCCCCTTCAATAAACATATCACACTGAATGACATTTGGTGACCTTTATTAAGCTTCCATAAACATATGTTTATTGACCAATATTAAACATCCAACACCAGAGCAGGAACAGAAGAGGGACAAGTCATCCCCTCTTCTCCACCCATCAGCCTGACCAGGCTGTTCCCACTTCCTTCCTACCAAACTTCCAACAAAACCTTTCAAACAAACCTAACCATACATTAAAAGCCAAACATCATTCAGTATACTCCTCTCTAACCAAACTGGATCCCCATCAGCAGCTTCTTCAAAGCCCTATCATAAAAATACCCAAAGCAGTCAATTGCCTAAGTGGCTGAAATTAAAACGAAGATGCCTCCCCCATGCCAAACAAATATCCATGCCCTTGTATAACCTCTGTAAATTAAAAAATCCTCATTATCCTAACTACCAACAGAGCTTCATAATTATTCCAAGGTCATTACCTGCCAAATGTAAAGAAGCCCAATGCGCCCAAAACAAAGCAAGATCAATTGCACTTCATTATGCCTAACTGCAGCCCTTTCTTCACCCAATAGATATAATAATGACCAAAATGAGATTTCCTTTTCTAATAGATCACTTTAATAGTAAACCTGCTCAAAGCATTTATTGACCAGCAAACCCCCCTCTTAATGACGTCAACAGATCCATAAAGCAAATGCCACACCAACTGTAGCCCTATGAGCCTCCATTTACCAACACCAACCCTCTCAACCAAACCTATCTTGTCAATAACCAATGTCTGTCAAACTTCACACTATCAAACGTACCCCAACCCTTCAAGCATATGAACCACTGTCCAAAATGTAATGAATTCACGTAACCCTGTCACCCTACTAATAGCAGTTAAATCCTCCTTGACCAACTGAACTGACACACCTTGTTCCCAAGCCTGAACCAAATAGCTCAATCCTTGCCCCCAGAGTCCTTGTCCCAGGCAGGTGCAACACAGATTTACAAAGCTTGCAAAAGCCTACCATATCAGCATCTATATTGGACAGTGGTAGCATTGTTGCCTCACAGCTAGATGTTCTCCAGTTTAATTCTCAGTTGGAGTGCCTTTTGTGCAGAGTCTGCATGTCCTCCCTGAGTTCATGTGGGTTTCCTCCCACATTACAAAGACATGCGTCTAGAGTGTTTCTCCCTGGGCCTCTGCTGAAAATTGGCTTTGTTCCAAGCCAGACTTTCCCGGTTAACAAATGTTAAATAAATATACTTTCCTCATAAAAGCTACCCCATTCCCCTGCAGCAAATATGTAATACTTTTAACCCAGTCTGACACACCTCGCCTAGCAGCACCCATACCTCTCAACCTGGAAGCATCAAAAATCTGGACAAAGGCCCATGAAAAACAGGTTCAAATCTGTATACTAATTAATGTAAAACTTACATGCATAATTATGTAACCCTGCCCACTCCAATGGAACTGTGGGATGTCAACTTTCAAAAGCAAACTGAAGAACAGACAATCAAAATATGGCCCCAGTCCCTGTAGTAAATGGTAACCACATTTTTTTTTAAATGTGCAACAATGTTGTTCACTGGGAAGGTAGATGATGATGAACCTTAGGATTTTGTTTTTGGTGACTTGCAGTATGTGGGTTTTGTAGTAAAAGTAGGGCATTTAATGGTAGGTAATATTCTAATCTTAGCAAAACAATATTATTCTTTGCTAGATCCTCCAAAAGTCATTCCCCATGGCCTACTGATCAGTGGCATAGCTTGAGTTTGTGCTGCCTGGGACTTTTAGTTTGCTGCCCTCCCCCCACAAAATCATGGTCAAATGGGCCCCCCATACACAGTCCTCCCCCTTGCAGCCATTCTAATGTCCCATTACTTGGCTATTTTTCCCCATTTACCATAAACACTGTAATGTGCATACAGCTTTACCTCTATTATGATTATTTGGATTTCGTTTAAAATGTTTATTTTACATTTTATAGCACAAACACTAAAAGACATCTGTTAAACAAAGCAATACAATCCCACAATGAAAATAGACTTAGCATTAAGACTTCTCTGCCCTTGAAACTCACATTCATTGAAAGAAGATTGAAAACCACATTCAAAGAAAATACATCTGGCCAGTGTTGGATAAAGATTACCTTTGGGCTGTTTTCAAATCATAGGCCCCTTGCACATGAAACATCCATGTGCTCTTTGATACACCTTCCTTGATTGTATTAAATTATATTTCTTGTATAATACACCACATTTGTTAAAGCACATTTTAAATTTATTGTTTTGAACATTTTTCCAGTAAGCAGTGAAACAAAATGCATGAGCCAATAATGACAAAACTGCCCATTTCAGAACATTTCCATCATAAAAGTCTACTCAAACTTCTACAATCCACTAGTATCAGTAAATATGCACAATCTCTGCAGAAGTAAAGGTAATCTAAATAATTGCACATTAAAGAGATGTGTAACTAATGAAGAGGTTGCTGCTAGCAAACAACTTTATATTTCATTGCTTCATCTACAAATAAAGTGCCTGTTGCCCTTGAGGAATAAATTGCCTATATTACATTAAAAAAATAAATAAATTATAAAAATATTATGTTAGTAATATTGCAATAGGGAATGTATGGCAAAATAATAACAGGTTCATACCACCAAAGAGGACATTCTCAGGACTGCAGCATCCACCCCCTTTAAAAGTAAAACACAGTACAGTATCAGCAATCCATTGACATACTGTGGGAATAGAACTCACAGCCTTCTGCATTAAAAGCAAGTATTCTACCTGTTGTGCTACTAATACAAACAAACTTGACATAAGCAGCTGACATAACCCACAGCCTTCTGCATCAAAAGCAGGTATCCTACCTGTTCTGCTACTAACAACACAAACAGACTTGGAATAAGCAGCACAAAACTCCCCCCCCCCCGAAGAACAATGCAGCACAAGAAATCTGGAAAAAGCCAAAATTTATTGGGGGGGGGGCGACAAATGCCCAAAACCAGGGACACATTTTAAACATTGTTTGCATAATCATAGAAAAGTTGCTAGAATAAAATGTTTTGTGTTACCATGCATTTTCTGAAAGATAGGAAGACTGAAACTTAAATGGCTATCATTATTCAGTGAATTCAGTTCTCACTGATTTGCCAGAAAACCACAAATTTTAAGAGGAACAGACCAAAAGTATAAGTCAAACATTCCCAGACAGTCTGTAAAACAAGTTTACATGTCCTACCTGGAGGAGGAGCTGTGAGAAGAAAGATGTGCTTGAATGCAGACTGGTCTGCAAGCAAATTGGCTAGGCAGCCTTGTGAGCCTGGCGTCATTGTGCACTCACTTCATGTGATGATGTCAGGAGTAAAAAAACAGGAAAGTTGGAAATTAAAGGGACCTCTCAGGAATTCGTGGCTCCCGAATATTTTGCTCTCAAAACCAGTATTTACCGAGGAATTTGACACAGTTGAGAGATATGGCAGCACCTGCGACCCATACCACTGCCATATTAACCATGTGAAAATGAACCCTATTCCCCAACCTACAACGCTAGCTAAATTGAAACTAACTCCAAAATTTAACAGCCCTCTTCCAATCATCCTTACCTTCGGCCGGCCAACAAGCTGCAAACCAATCGTCTCCAAAGTATGCCCCCAACCAAGTACCTCCTCCCACATTTGTAAGCAAATGCAAATCCCCCATGAATGACCCAATCTGTCTGCCAAATGCTCAACATCCTTAATTCACTGCTTGGGCCTGAATTTCCCCCTCAAAGCTTTTCTTGAATAGTCTTTTTTGCCAAAACTCTATAAGCATGTATGGTTGAAGGGTATGAACCATCTGTCTGTGCTCTCCCATTTGCAATGGTTATCACTGCACCACATATGTGCGATGGGAACCATTCAGCTATATAACACGTAGCCTGTGAAAACCATTCACTGAGCAGATGGAAACACTAGTACAAAAAGGCTGCAGTATCCTACCACAGCCACCACCACCACAACCAGCAACTACTCTGCTGAAAAAAAGGGGGGAGGTGTAAAGAAACAACCGATCATGTTGCACATTACCAAGGGATTAAGATATACCATTCACTCTAATCTTCCATCTAAGATCGCTCGCCTTTGGAGCATGTAAGTTAAATCACTGCCTAGGCAACCTCACTAACCAGTACAGCCCTATCAATATTTATCCTTTTCCTTCAGTCTTTTCCGCATTGATTTATATATATATATATATATATATATATATATATATATATATATATATATATATATATATATAGGATCTGTACAGATCCCCGACGGCATTTTCTGCCAAAGCAGAAATCACCGAACATACATAACCGAAAGTGCTGTTCACCGAAGCAGCACTTTCGGTTATGTATGCTGGTTGTGCCGGTCGCACTATGGTGCAGTTAAGGGAGAATTCCCTTTTCCCCACTGTAGTGCAACCTCGGAGTGAGAATATAAAAGTAGGGGTGTGTGGGGGGCACAGGGGGGCTTGCCCACCTGCACAAAAGAAGATTTATTGTTTTTTTTTTTTTTTTCCGAATGCACTTTTCGGTGAAAGCTTTAGTTAAAGTGCATTCGATTATTGTGGATTCAGACAATTGAACTTCTGCTCAATAGTCCTAGATCTAGATATATATATATATATATATATATATATATATATAAAAAATAAGAGGAGCTCCTTCACGGGAGCAAACCAACCCAACTCCAGTGCCTGCATCATGCCACACTCCCCCCACACACACAGCTTACTTCCCAAAAAGAAAGGGGGGGGTTGCTACAAAACAGGACCCACCTCTTCCGCAGACACAGTTACTAAGCTAACTAACTAACTAGCTAACTAGAGTACCTACAAATCATCACGGACGTAAGCCTGCACTATAGCAAGTTCATGCCAAAATGTGATTCCTTACTCAGTCACACTTGCATAAAACTCATTAAGCCCCTCCCTACCTTTACCTCATTTCCTACCAGTCCTCCTACTTTCCCATTTAAGCCTTTCATCCCCCCCTTGCCAATTAGCTTCCTTCCTTTACCTTCTTAATTCCAATTACTATTTCTATCTGACCCCCCACTTCAAGATGTCCCTGGCCAAATTGGTTTGTTACCAAAAACTCATTTTGGTGCTGAACCACAGCATGAGTTGAAGGCACCACTGAAATAATGTCCAGACAAGTCTGTTATTGCTCTCAGTTGGCTAAGTCCTACAGTATTTGTGTTCCACCAACTATGTCAGAAGAATAGCAAAGATAGTAAGACTAGATAGTTGTGGAGCAATTGTGATGTTTTCCTTTTTGTGACCTCCTTGGGTGATTTCATTCAGTACAATACTTCTCATATTGTGTTTCTAACCAAAGGCAGTAGTAATGTAGTAGAGCATTCCATGTTCACTGACTAGTAACAGTGATTTCTGCTGGATACTTTGTAGGTTCTATCATGTTGTTTGTAGTTTGCTACTATATATGAGCATATTGCACTATCAGCAGGGATGAGGTCATTAAAACTGTCCACTTCTTTCCTCAATTATCCATAAATTACATTAAGTTTAAATGCTTACACCACCCTTAATTTCATAACTAATTGACATTAAAGGCATACATACAATAAAACTTACAAAAACATTAACAACCCACCATGGCCAAAGCCAAGAAACACAACTGCAGTTTCCTCATAATAGGCCCCCCTTTTCAAATTATGGCTTGATAATAGCAAATCCATTTACTTTTCCCAGCTTCTTTAACCCATGCAAGAAAACATGGTAGTACCTTACGTCTGGCAATCAAACCGAGTGACTTCTCATAGAATTTTCACAAAAAATAAATAAATAATCTCATCTATCCAGGTACAGTGGGACTGCATTCTTGACAGGCAATAAAAATTCATGTTGCAGATTCCATCAAAACCATTGAAGACATTACAGACAATCTGCTACAGTACCAAGGAACATGCTAATGCAATAGATGAAGTTAATGTACAGTTACAAAAAAAGTGCATACCACTTTAGGTGTGGTTTGCAGCAGTATGTCATAAACCTCACTTATCCCAATCCTAAATCAGAAAATCATATAATTCTCAATAAATTTCCAAAAACATTCATGCCTGCCTTAATGCATGATCCCTTTATGATTGATCACTTCCCTGTTTACACCACCATTTTACATAAAATATGGAAATCGCACTTTTCATCAGACCCACATTGACTGGTCACTAGTCATGTTCTAAAATAACCATATAAACAGAATTACGGTATTTTGAAACATACTTCCTTTCCTCAAAAGTACCTACTTTCCAGCAAAAACAAGTAATTTTAGACACAATCTAACACTGGCTTAGCCATCAAATCAGAACATTATTTAAGAGAAGGAAAATAGCCTGGTCCACCAATAAAGCATCAGTCAATAGTGTGGACTGGAAGAATATCATTAAACTTCACACTGAAGCAAAACATCTGTTGGTAAGAGCAAAAGACAGCTCCCTAAGTAGAAATACTGCACTCTTTCAAAAACTCCAAAAAAAAAAACTTTTGTAGAGAAATTAACTCACTTCATACATCTCCATGTCAATCCTCCATGGTAGTAAACCAGCCTAGATATCAAACATTATTTATTTATTCATTCATTCATTCATTTGTTTGATTGTTTGTTTGTTTAACCATGTAGGGGGGTAGGATGGTCAGTGGTCCCTCTTCACCACTACCCATTAGAGCAAATGTATTAATCACCATAATGGTAAACTTCTGTAATAAGACAAAGCATTTGCAAAAATGTGAGTACAAAAAACTCCAGCTTTACTCTGTAGCATATCGCCTACTCCGAGGTGATCTCTGCCTAATATATAAAGCTATGTCAAACCCAGAGCTGTTGGACATGCTACACCTAAAGAAATCCCAATCCCTGCAAGCTACACGTTCTAGGGACCTAAACCTTGTCACCACAATAAACAGGACACGCTGGAGGGATAGATTCCTGTACCAGAGACTTCCTATACTCTGGAACAAGCTACCCATCTATGTCAAGCAAAGTTCTTCATTAGCACTCTTCAAGAAAAATCTTGATGAGTGGATGGGAAATAGGAAATACACCCCGGGGATCACTTCTGTGTCTCTGCTGGACAGTGGCACAGGAAAATAACTTTCTTGGGTCGCATAAGCTATGGTACCTTGCAGGCTAGGCTTACGTAGATCCTTGGGCCGATAGCCTAGTACCTACCTATGAACCTATAAAACTGAAGTAAATAAATTATAGACATTACATGAAAAACAAGATGAGACTGTGTTTTTTACACATTGTCTAGAAAGCAATTTTACTCAGCCCTCATTAGACCAATCACTGAATATTTATTTATTTTACATTTTTGACCGGGAAAGTCTGACTAGGTTCCACAGATCCTGTTTTCAGCGGAGGCCCAGGGAGAAATGCTCCAAAAGCATGTCTTTAGAATGTGGGAGGAAAACAGAGTACCTGGAGGAAACCCACGCGAACACAGGGAGAACATGCAAACTCCACACAGAAGGCACCCCAGCCGAGAATCAAACCAGAGAACCTCTTACTGTGAGGCGACAGCATTAACCGCTGCACCACTGCGCCGCCCTATCGAAACATCTTCGGAAATATCAACAGAATGGTTTGGAGGGAAAGGTATATAATGCCCCCTTTGATATGCATCTGTCCAGACACATGCAACAACCAGAACACCCATAGAGATACCTTCCTTAAAGGATACAAGGCCTAAACATCATGTCTTACATGGACTGACTCAAAGCACTGTTACTATACACGGTATCCTGCAGACTGCAAAGAAGTAGCCAGTGTCTGGCACACAAGGGATCCTCTGACCCATTATTGATGAATTTACTACACCTGAGCAAGCCAAATAACATCAGAAGTACTCAAGTCTAGGAATCGAAACCTCTTCGGAAATATCAACAGAATGATTTGGAGGGAAAGGTATATTTCACAGAGGATACTGCTGCTGTACAACAGACTCCCCAGCTGCATAAAAACAAAGTTCATCCCTGTCTATTTTCATGTGCAAGTTAGATCTGTGAGAATTAGAAACAGAAAATTTACCCCAGGACTGCCCATGGTACTACTAATGGAGAGTGTCAGATCCTAATTGCTTTATCCCACAAACAAATCTAATCTGAGGGGCATGTCCCTCAATGCTAGAAGCCTAAATCTCAAAATGCACTCACTCAAGGCACTCCTTAAAATGGAGAACATCGACATTTGTGCAGTAACAAAGACCTGGTTCAAGGCAGCAGAAAGCACCCCTGCACTACCAGGCTATAACTCATTCCACACCTTTCAGCCCCAGAACTTAGACCGAAGCTCCAAAGGTGGTGGTGTCTCCATATTCATGAAGGATGCACACAGCTTCAGACTGGTAGCCCAATGTAATGCATCAGAGATACTTCAGGTGCAGCTAACATTGGGTAAGACAGCGATTCAGGTCATAGCCTGCTATAGTCCACCACCATACCCCAAGACTCGCACTCCACATTCCTAAGCACCCTGGAGGATATTAGGGTTCAACCTAACATTCTCTTACTAGGTGAGTTTAACTACCCCCCAATAAACTGGGTAAACTACTCATGTACCAGTACACTTGCCCAATGTTTCCTGGAGTTCATTAATTCCAATGCCCTGGACCATCTCGTTCTTACCCCCATTAGAGGTAGCAACATCCTTGACCTGGTCATTACTAACATGGGCAACCATTGCTCTACACCAATAGTCAGCTCCTCCCTAGTTAGATCCGACCACAAACTAATCACTTTGGAAATCCACAACCCTCCCACCCCCCCAGCAAAGGTAACCACCATGAAATCTTCTCCAAAACTAACTGTGGGATCCTAAAAACAGAGGTGGCTAACTTCATGGCACCCATGCAAATGGAGAATAGTTGCATGACTGCAGAATTATGCACCAATGCACTGTACGAACATGTACACAAATGCATGGATATCGCCATACCCAATAAAACCAAGACACTCTCCTCCAAAAAAAGGAAGCCAGTCTGGTGGTCTCCTACCATAAACAAACTCTACAACAGAAGGAGGAAACTGATGTAGAATAAGATGAAGTCCCAATACTGGGAAAACTCCCTTATCTGCCTCAACAAAAAGTTGAGATCCCTCATCAAATCCTCTAAATCCAGGTATGAAAACAGAATTGCAGCAGATAGTAAAGACAACCACAAGGCCTTCTATAGTTATGTAAAGAATCTCCACTGCAATACCCAGATTTGCTCTGAGCTACTGCACAATGGTACCTCCTATACAGAGCCAACAGATATTGCCAGTATGCTGGTCAACAGATTCAGTGCCAACTTTACCCCCCCTCACCCCCCCAAAGGACCAATCACAATACCAGTAGATTGCCAGGCACCCAGTATTACTGCTGCACAGGTTAAAACAGCACTGTCCAAGGCCAAGAATACAGCTTCTATGCAACCTGACAATATCCCTGGTTATGTTCTACATGAACTACAGAGTGAACTGGCACCTCACCTGTGTGCTCTGTTCAATCACAGCCTCACCTCAGGCTTTGGCTTTGTCCCTGCCAAATGGTGCACTGCTACAGTTATCCCTCTCCACAAAGGAGGAGCAACTACAGACCCTGGGAACTATCACCCCATTAGCCTGACTAGTCCGATATGCCAAGTTATGGAACATTTCATCATGGACCTAATAAACAAGGATATAGGGAATCTCCAAACTCTGGATCCCACACAGTTTGGTATTGTGAAGGGTAGATCATGCCTGCTCAACTTGGTCAACTTCTTTGAGTCAGTCACCAGAGCTGTGGATGAAGGCAAGGTGGTTCATACAGCCTACCTTGATTTGGCCAAGGCTTTTGATACCGTTCCCCAATCAGGAATCATAGAAAAACTCACTAAGCTTGGCATCAACCCCTATATCACTAGGTGGGTTGCAAACTGGCTCACAGATAGAACCCACTCTGTGAAAGTAGCTGACTCCAAGTCAGACTGCCGATTAGTCACAAGTGGAGTCCCACAGGGTTCAGTCCTGGGTCCTCTCCTGTTTGGTATCTACTTCTCTGAAGTCCAGGCCAACACAAAGGGACTCTGGCTGACTAAGTTCAGATGATTGCAAGTTGGGAGCTATTATTAACTCCCCAAGTGATGTTGACACCCTACAGAATGGCCTCACTGTGACCAACGACTTGTGTCAAAACCATGGCCTTAAGCTCTATGCCAAAAAATGTGTCATCATCCCCTTTGGGAAAAACCCGGTTCCCATGAATTACCACATTGATGGTAGCCCATTGAACACAGAAGATGTTATAAGAGATCTGGGAATACAGGTTGACAGCAACCTCTCTTTTGAACACCACATTGCCACTATGGTCAGAAAGTCCTTCTATGTGGCATTACTAAGGGTTTTGCATCCAGGAGGTCATTGTCTCCCTCTACTTTTCCCTCATTAGGCCAATCATTGAGTACAATGCCCCATTTGGCATGTACCTCACTAGACACCTGCAACTGGAGAGGCCACAAAAGTACCTCACAAAGAGGATCCTAGGCATTTAACATTTGTCCTATATGGAGAGACTCAAAAAATTCCAACTATTCTCTGTCTCATATCGCCTACTTAGAGGGATCTCTGCTTGACTTACAAAGCCATGTCTGACCCAGCTCTGTTAGAAATTCTACATCTAAAGAAATCCCAATCCCTCCACGCCACACGCTCCAGAGACCTCAACCTCATTACCACAATTAACAGAACATGCTGGAGGGACAGGTTCATAACCCAGAGACTGCCCATGCTATGGAACAGACTTCCCATACATGTCAAGCAGAGGACCTTGCTGACCCCTTCAAGAGAAATATTGTTGAGTGGATGGGAAACAGAAAATTCATGCCAGGGATAACACCAGTGGCTCTGCGCGGCAGAGACACTGGGAACTAAGGTCGGGTGGCACTATGCCAGGGTAATCCTATGGCTAGGCCTGTAAAGGCCCCAGGGCTATTAGCCTAGTACACACCTATGAACCATGCATGATTCCCCTCAAATTAGTAATTTCAAACTTCAAAGTTGGCACTTACTTTGTTGAGTTGTCTCAACTGAGCTGAGAGGGAATTCCATTCCCATCAGTCAGTAAATTCTTATACTAGTCACCCTATATTTTACACCCCCTGACTCTTCATTCATAACCTATCTCCAACTTATTTACTGTATATTTTTATTCTAATTGCTTCACTTGTTACAATGCTATCCCATTCCCCATAAGAGGAAATATATATATATTTACCAGTTTGTTTCTGTTGTGCTTTATTCTACTACCAACAATTATAATGTGTAATATGCATGACTAACCATGCCTACTGGTCTATTTGAATTACTATTTGTTTTTAACTTATTTTTTATTCATTTGTATCACTGTTTCCTATGTAAACCTATTATTCTTTTTTAATCTACGTAACATTACGTAATGTGTAACCTGGAGCTTTTCTCCCCAGACCTCTGCTGAAAGCAGGCCTTTTTCAGGATCAAGTCAGACACTCCTTGTAAATAAATGCAAAATAAATGTAAAATAAATAAATTACCTATGGTATAATCCCAGTTATTCTTATTACAAGTAATATATAATTATCGACCATAGGATAGGTAAGGCCAATCTATAACCAAATGGGATAGGTTATTTCAGAAAGGGAAACTGGTAGGCTTAAAATGGCCTGCAAGACAGCTTAGCTAGTGCTCATCCATAAACTTATGAAGAGGTGTAGATGGCCTCTATTTGTCAGATGCTTTTTGTTTTAAATTTTAAATGTCATAAGAGTTTCCTGTTGCCTAACCACTGGTGATAGGTAGTTCTATATTGAGAGACCTAATGTGATAAAAGCTCTTTCCCCCTGGTAGTTTTGAATCAAGGCATAACAAGTGTGATAGCCTTATCATTGCTGTCTCTAAGGGAGTACGTTAGTTCTCCAATCTACAATTTTAGTTTCCAGGGAAATTTGACATTTATTTATTTGTTAACTTTTACTGGGCAACACCCTCTTTTCAGCAGAGGCAGAGAGTTAAAAATTCCACAATTAAATCCATTGTGCAGACAGGCAAAACATTAGGGCCTACTTTAGAATGACGAAAACGCAAAATGCTGAGCGCTCACATGAGCGAAAAATCGGGAATTCAATATTGATTTTTTTGGGGGATCGCAGTACAGTGAAGATTGGAATATTTGCCCTTTCCTCACTGTAGTGCAATCTCGGAGTAAAAATATATATTTAGCGGGGGGGGGGGTGCAGCCCCCACAATAGCAATTTTGAGTTCCTGATTATTCACTCATGTGACCATTCGATAGCTTGATTTTCCTCTGTTCTGACAGACCCAAACATTATATATGCATAAGAAAACAATATTTGCAATAGTAATATGCAAGGTGTGTACACAGAGCATGAGTACAACTGAATGATGCAAGTTATATGTGCTGTAGTCAGGCGGGGTAGAACACACCCAATATATTGTAAGAGAAAATACTGTAATAATGAAGCCTTATGCAAGATCTGAGAGAGGAAATGGTTTATAAGAAGTAGGCAAGTAGCATTTAGCAAGTCTTGAAAGGAAAGTATTACCTAAGAAGGCATGATAGGTTTTGGAGAAAAGAATACATGTACAGGGGAGGCAATTTGTTAGTAAGAGAAGTTTGAAGTATGAGAATTGAAATGGTGAGACGTGTGGTAAGGATACTAAGACACTGTCATGGAGAGTGAGGCTGTGTTTAAATACTAAATTCTTTATACAATTGTAAGTCTAGTCTAACCAGGGATTCACAGGGGTAAATCAATGCGTACTTTTGAGTCTAACCTAGGTATTGCACAGGTGCATATCCAAGTCTCCATGAGATGTTGTCAAAGTTGGCGATTTGTTGAGTTGTCTTGACTTAGCTGGGAGGGAATTCCATTTATCTGATATTAAGTTTAAATATAGTGAATCAGCTGCAATGTTTGTTGACTTACCTATTAGGAGCAAGGATTTTTGGTGGAGCATATATGAATAATAATACTGCTGGCTTCCTAGCAGACCTCTTTTTATTTATTTATCTTTTTTATTTATTTGAATTTGTCAGCTGGGTAGAGCAGTGATCACAAATGAGAAGAGCATTCACACAAGGACAGGAATATGCAAAAGTAAATGTATATATATATATATATATATATATATATATATATATATATATATATATATATATATATATACACACACACACACACACAGACACACAGACACACACACACAGTTATGTACAGTGCAGTTGGAGTGACTTGAGTTAGCTGCATTTGTAAGGGATTTCATACAAATTAGGAAGTAGACTGATGGAACACAGCAAGACCCTGTTAGATGGTGTATCCAGAGTAGTGCCATTTGCATGAAGTATTATTATGAAAACAATGTTTTAGTTATGTGTAGAATTTTGGGCAAAAAGATACTTCTCTGAGAAAATCAAGCATAGATTCTATATATTAGAGCCTAGCAAAGAGAAGCAATGATCTGTGCTTTGCTGCTTAGTTTTAGGAGCATGCTACCTCTCAACCTCTTAGTGCAAAAACATCTGGACAAAGCCCTACAAAATGAGGGGACAAAGGCCCAAAAATAGGGACATATTTTAAATATTGCTCTTATAAACTTAGAAAGTTGCTAGAGTAATAGGGTTTGTTTTAACATACATTTTCTAAAGGATTTAAAGTCTGAAACTCAAATGTGTCATTATTTAGTGACTTCAGTCCTCAGATCATCCAAGTGATTTGCCAGCAAACCACAAATTTTATGAAGAACAGACCAAAAATAGGAGTCAAAAATCTGGAAATTCTGTGAAAATCACGGCAGTTGAGAGGTATGGTAGGATCTGAGTGGCTTTGATTTCTGGGGCTGTAGAAATCAAAGAATGATGAAAGTTCATGAAATTAGCATTGTTTCAGTCTCTGATGTTAGCCAAAACTGCTTCTTGCAGCACCTACAATGTGTCCAGTAATGACTCCTTCTGTAATTCATATGGAGTTACATTTATTTGTAGAATATCTAAATATGACTGAAAATTCTTTTTTATGAGTGCCATTGCTACTACTACTATTGGAACGGTCTTGGCACTATATACTTCCACATTGTCCTCATTTCTGACTGCAAATCCTGTTTTTTATGACTTTGTATCTCTGCACATAAACCACTGTAAATATAGGGTATAACAGTTTCAGTGATCAATGATACTTTTGTCTTCTTTGCATGGACTACTATTATCTCATCTTCTCACGTCTATTTTTTGAACTATAGCTAATGGGTGATTCCATGTGATACAAACTTCATCATTCTCTATAATGCTTTCTGACTCATTTTTTATTTTTTTTCTCAGCTACTTCAATATTGTAATGTTTGCACAATCCCCACTGCAACAGTCTTGCCATAGTATTTTATATATACTACTAGGAAAGCAAAACAAGAAAACTATACCACCAAGACAACAACAGTCCAACCTTTATTACTTAGCACCTCGGCTATACAGCCTTCACAGAGTAAAATAACATAAAAAGCATCAAGATTATATACACCTAAGCTTGGCAAAACACACCCACTGCAATTAATCAATTAAGTTAAATTGAATTACATATTTCCAGTCATATTCCTTATTTAACCCTAAGAGTTCCAAAGTATTAAACTTTAAAATATATAGTATCTCCTTTTTGCATAGTTTAACATCCATATTCACTAATTCCCCCAAGAATATCTCAACTTTTTCCAAAACACAACCAATAATGTGATTAGGGTTACAATTATGGAATTCAGAAAAATGACCACCAAGGTGGCTATCAATTCTAGCATTTTTTATATCTCTTAGATGTTCTTGGAAACAAACTTTAAAACTTCTACTGGTCTCACCAATGTAAAATTTATTACAGCTACATCTAAGAGCATATATAACCCTACATGTATTACAATTGAAATTACCCTTAACCCAAAATTGATGTCCATTAATATACTTAAAGCTATTGATCACATTTTTGCATATAGAACATTTATTACATGGTATAGTGCCTTTACATGTAGGCATCCCAACACTAATATTCATTATAGGTGGTTCAAATTGATTATGCACAACCATATCTCTAAGATTTCTGGCCCTTTTATAAGAAATTTTTAACCTTTGTGGCAGCAATTTATTTAACTCATTGTCTCTACGCAACATGGGCCAAAACTGACGAGCTGTATTAACTATTTTGTCACTAATAACATTATATGTAGTTACAAAGAAAATGTTACTCAAATTCTCTAACTTGTTAAGTACATGTTCAACAGGAATATAACAAAAATTATCATCAGGACAAGAATACATTCTACCCCCCATTTTTTCATTTCTCACGTTATTTTGGACACTGGGCCACCTAAGATTCATAACCCTAACCTTAGCTTCTTTAACAATGTCTATCTTATAGCCTCTATTTGGGAACATATTTTCTGTTTCCAAAATTTCTTGTATAAAGATTTCATCCCTATTACATAGTCTATGTATCCTTAAAAAATCATTATAGGGTAGAATCTTTATTAAATGCTCTGGATGACAACTGTTACCATACAGAAACTGATTTTTATAAGTAAACTTGTTGTGTAGCCCAGTATTCAATTGACTGAGCTTAATATCTAAGAAGCTAACTTATGTTCCAAGCTGAATACCATCAAATTGTAGGCCCATATTATTAATTTGTAAATCTTTCACAAATTGAGTAGCTGCCTCCATGGGACCATCACATAAAAAAATGAGGTCATCAATAAACCTTAAATAAAGCAAAACCTAGGTTTTATAAAAATTATGATGATATATCTTGTCAGACTCAAATTTACCCATTACTAGGTTTGCATACATGGGGGCAAAGGCTGCCCCCATTGCAGTACGCTGCAGTTGATGGAAGACTTCCCCATTAAATGTGAAAAAGTTGTGTTTTAAACAAAACACCACTAAATCAATCACAAAGTGTGACATAGGGGAATAGCACAAAAAATGGAACAGAGCTTGGACACCAACCTCATGCCTGATTATTGGTGTACAAGCTTTTCACATCCATGCACAACCAATACATAGAATTATTCCATTCAAAACCCTATTTTAATTAAAAAAATCTTGACTATCTCTTATATACGAGGGTAATCTCAAAGCATATTTCCTCAAATACTCATGCAGAAATGTACTGATAGGTTCTAAAAAGTATTTTTCAGCAGACACAATAGGTTTTCCAGTCAGTTTCTCAAGGCCTTTATGTGTCTTGGGTAAACAGTAGAAGACAGCCAAATTGCTGTCTTCTACACTAAACTTTCTTAACACATCATTGGTAGAAAAATAGCCCAAAAGTTTTCCCTTTTCAAGCAACAACAGATATTCATCAATAGCTTTAAAATATCTATATTACATTTCTCATGAACCTCAACATCATTCAAATGCATGTAACACATATCTGAATACTGTACATAATTTAAAATCACTATTTGATTGCCTTTGTCTGATGGCTTTACAACAAAATTTCTCTCTCTTCAAACCTTGCAAAATTCAATCCATTGCAGTTTATCTAAATTAAAATGAACATCAGATTTATTATACATCAGTGCATTGTAATATTTTTCTGTTTCAAAATTAATAGTAGAAATATAACTTTGCATGCTTATATTGGTATATGGATGAATAAAGTGACTTTTGATTTTAATTGCACTAGTATCCAATACTCTATACACATTTGCAGCACTATATTCATTAACAACATTACATTCAACTTCATTCTCATCAAATTTATCTATAAAAGAAGAATTACATGAATAAAAAGAGTATTCCAAGGTGTTTTCAAAACATCCATCATTAGCACCATTATTTTTACTAAAAAGACTTAAAATGTAACTTTCTACCTAGTAAAAAAATCTCCTGTTTTAGAATGTGCAACCTGGGCAAAACAGTGGGTATGAATTTTAAGCCTAGACACAACACAGATTTAACTACATCAGATACTTCACTATTAGATACATTCAACAATAAAACATCATTTATAACTGATTGTCCACTAATTCCATCTTTTTTCTTATTAAATTGTCCTTTGTAGTTACCACCATTATTCTTCCGCTGTCCCCAGTCATTTCTATCTCATTTTCCGTGGAATTTGGAATTGGATTTATTATTTGTCTGCTGGTTGTCATTCTGAAATCTCTGTTTGAACTCTGAAGTGTTAGCAGCTTCTGGTAGTGCTGGAAACTTCTCGTTGGTCATTAACATCAGGAAAACTTTGCTCCGCTCCTTCAGGCAAAGTGAAGGAAACAGTTGATGAGGCGGAGCTATTTAAATTACTATTATTCCTGTTGTTGGAAAATGAGCGCTTACTGTTATGTTTATAAAGAAAAGCCTGTTCTAATTTATAATCTTTTGTATCTCTATTAATTTTAGAGCTTTTACATTCCACAAGACTTGCTTCAAGTTCTTTTAAAACACCATTAATGTCTTTAAGCATATCCTCTAATTTAGAACAGGAAACAAGTTTTTGTAATTCCATACTCACTGTTACAATTTCTTCCTTTAGTTGCCATTTTTTAAGGTGGTCCTGGTCAATTAGTATACGGATCCACTCCAATGAACAGTCGTGAGCTGCTGCAATCCACCTTTTGTGAAAAATCAGATCTTCAGGGTTCTTTAGATCGAACAGTGTAATAGGAAATTTGTTCGCTCGTAGCCCCCTAGGAGAGATATTTAAGTCCAGATATCACTGTAAATAAGAGATATTAAGTTGAACGCTAGTTTCCTTGCAAAGCAAGCACTCTAATTTATCTCTTAGATTGCAGGCTTCCGCCAGGAAGGAAGAAATAGGAGTCACACCAACACCCTCAGATTCAGGCAGCGAAAATTACGTTCACCCAGAAAACAATTCCACACAGCAGTAGTAGTAGCTGCTCCACCTAGGTCAGCAAAAGACACATTGGGTCTATCAGGCTCACCATCATTAGACCTCAAGCTCTTATCTGACGATTGGGCAACATACTGCTCCATAGTCCTCTGGCCTTGATCCAAATAGTCTTCTCTAAATATACGTGGTATATTGTTGGCAGGGTCCATAGCCATAGATAAAATACATATACTACTAGGAAAGCAAAACAAGAAAATTATACCACCAAGACAACAAACAGTCTAACCTTTATTACTTAGCGCCTCGGCTATACAGCCTTCACAGAGTAAAATAACATAAAACGCATCAAGATTATATACACCTAAGCTTTGCAAAACACACCCACTGCAATTAATCAATTGAATTGAACATGTACTTAACAAGCAAGAGAATTTGAGTAACATTTTCTTTGTAACTACATATAATGTTATTAGTGACAAAATAGTTAATACAGCTTGTCAATTTTGGCCCATGTTGCTTAGAGAAAAGGAGTTAAATAAATTGCTGCCACAAAGGTTAAAAATTTCTTATAAGAGGGCCAGAAATCTTAGAGATATGTTGTGCATAATCAATTTGAACCACCTATAATGAATATTAGTGTTGGGATGCCTACATTTAAAGGCACTATACCATGTAATAAATGCTCTTTTTGCAAAAATGTGATCAATAGCTTTAAGTATATTAATGGACATCAATTTTGGGTTAAGGGTAATTTCAATTGTAATACATGTGAGTTATATATGCTCTTAGATGTAGCTGTAATAAATTTTACATTAGTGAGACCAGTAGAAGTTTTAAAGTTCATTTCCAAGAACATCTAAGAGATATAAAAAATGTTAGAATTGATAGCCCCCTTGGTAGTAATTTTTCTGAATTCCATAATTGTAACCCTAATCACATTATTGGTTGTGTTTTGGAAAAGGTAGAGATATTTTTGGGGGAATTAGTGAATTTGAATGTTAAACTAAGTAAAAAGGAGACACTATATATTTTAAAGTTTAATACTTTGGAACTCTTAGGGTTAAATAAGGAATGTGACTGGAAATATGCAAGTTAATTTAACTTAATTGATTAATTGCAGTGGGTGTGTTTTGCAAAGATTAGGTGTATATTATCTTGATGCTTTTTTATGTTATTTTACTCTGTGAAGGCTGTATAGCCGAGGCACTAAGTAATAAAGGTTGGACTGTTCATTGTCTTGGTGGTATAGTTGCCATAGTATTATGCCTTTCAGTATACAGGCCATCTGCCATTAGTGTATCAAACCCAGCAACAAGATGTGCAACTGTTTTCAGTTCTATTTTACAGAACTTGCATTGGTCTATTTCTCCTACATGTTCAATAGACTTTGTAAACATATATGTAGTCCACTATCCTGGGCCACCAATATTAATCTTTCATCTTTTGGTTTAAATTCACCTCTCCTTAACGATTCATGCATCAGATCCTGATCGACATGAAGTTGTTCTAGGAGTTTTCTGTACTTGCAATTAGATTTATGCCTTTTTAACATCTCTTACCATCTTATCGGATCCTTCTCCTTATATTCTTTCTTTGTTTTGGCAAATTCAGTTGCTGCCTCATTTTTATCTATGTCTGGTTCGATTTCCATTCCACTTGACAATGATATGCTTCTGCTAAACTAAGCAGGGAAGGCATCTTAGACTTGTTCTCCTCATGTTTTAAAACTTTCACTATCTTTGCATCTAGGGAAGTCAGCAGATATGTATGCAGTTCTATGACTGCAAATCTATACATGTAATCAATTTCATAGAGGCTCATACCACCTTCAGAATGAGGAATATATAACCGTGGTATACACTGAATTTTATATATCATTTGATAAGTGTGAAGCATTTTTCTTGTTTTCCTATTCAGCTGATCCAATCCCTTTTGGGGCCAATAATCCCAAAACAGTAAGATAGAACAGGAACAAATTGGTTTATAGCTTGGACTTTGTTCCTAGATGTCAGGGCTTTTTTCAGTATTGATTTTAGTCTTCTAAAATATTCTTTACTGAGTTTTGCTTGCATTTGTTCGTGTTTTATTGTTGATCCTTCATCAACTGCCAAATATTTATACACTGTCTCCTGCTCAAGTTCCTTTATATCACATTCCCGTCCCAGACTGATATTTTCTTGGTGCTGCAGCTTTCCTGCTTCAAATATTGCTTTTAAACATCTATCAAGATCAAATGACATTCTTATATTATCTGAGATAGTTTTGACCACTTGCAGTTGTGCTTTCAGCGCCTCATCTGATGAACTATACAGTTTTACAGAACCCAGAAAAAAAACACGAGAAGTTTTTGCACTTTATTGTTTTCTGGAAGCCAAATTGTAACTATGACCTAATCTGTTAAGGAGACAGCTTAATACATTAATGGGCAAGACAAAGGAGCAGTGGTGACAAAGAATCACCCTGATATATTCCCCTTTCAATTACTATCCTTGGGATAATAATCTGTCCTTTACCATGGCGTAGCTGCATGGTGACTGTAATGTAATTGATGAATGTATGGTATATCTTACACAGCTGTAAGCCCTCCTTTATCTGTGGATATCGGATGCTACCAAATGCTTTACTGTAACCTATCCATGATGGTGACTGTAATGTAATTGATAAATGTGTGGTACGTCTTACACAGCTGTAAGCCCTCCTTTATCTGTGGATACGGGATGCTGCCAAATGCCTTACTGTAACCTATCCATGCCTTACTTACATGTTCCCCATTTTTACCATTTTTCTTTATGACGTTATTTAACAACAAACAATCCTTTGTTCAGAATGACTTTCTTCTGTTACCCTTTTGTTCTATTGTCATGATTGAGTTTTTTTCTAAATGACTACAAATTCTGTCAGTGTCAATTGCAGTATATAGTTTATACATCATCGGAAGGCAAGTCATTGTTCTATAATCTTTAGGATAGCTTGCAGGTTCACTCTTTAGGAGGAGTATTGTGTTTCCTGTTGTTAACCAGGCTGGTGTTTGTTCAGGATGCATATACAAGTAGTTCTTACTTCATGACTAAGTCTTCCTGTAAAGATGTTAATGCTTTTAGCCAGATGTTATGTATTGCATCTGGGTCTGGGGTTTACCAGTTAAGAGTTTTTCATAATTTTGTTTCAATTTCTCTGGTTGTTACTTCATTCCATTTCACATCCTGTACATTTAAACTTCTTACTGTTTCTTTGACTTCTTCTCTCCTTTCAGCATATTTATGTTCCACAGGATCTTCATAGATATTTCTCTAAAAAGTGTTTATTTCTTTTATTTTTTGGTAGTGTTTCTATTCCTTTCTTTGTTTCCCAACTCTGTATAAAACTTTTTGGGTCAGAGAATTGCTTATTTTGTACTTTTCTTTATAATTATCTGCATATCTTCGGAGCTTTGCTGTCTGTGTTTATAGCTTTAGTTTATTATTTGCATTAGTGTGCAACAGATGCTGGTCTGTTCTGATACTGTACATTGCTTTTATTGCATCTAACTTTCTAAGTATTTTTGTTGATCTGTTTCCTCTTCTATACTCTTCTAACAGTGACACTTCTTATCGTATTCTCTATTAAATGTTTCCATGATGGCATTCAATTTCTTCCCTTCCTTTCCCTTATTGCCCTATATTTAAGTGTAAGACTTTATCTGTTATTAGTTTTTAATTTTTATTAGTATATCCTATTTACTTTTGTTATATCACATGAATCTCTGTTAACAGTCTTGATTACTGTGTTCATCTGTTTTATCAGACTTCTAACATTTTGAGTCTTAAGTGACTTTTTGTAACCTTTTGTTTCATTGATTTTAATATGTCTGGCCATCTCGATTAAATCAAGCAACTCTCCCCTAAATCATTTTCTTCTAAACTGAGGGAACATTCTTTGTTGTCTGTTGCCTGTGGACATTCTACAGAAAGTACCGAACATCTTCCTGTGACACATTCTCTTCAGCTGCATCCCAAGTCATCCATTGCTCTTTCATATGGGAGCTCACTGGTCTATGACTCCATAACATTGATTGCATCAGATTCGCCACTACTTCTTGCTCCTTGCCGTGCTGTGCAACTCTTGCTAAACTTTTGTACTGGTTTTCTGCTGAGGGCTCCAGAGTATCTTCATGTGGCAAGTGATCAGATGCTTCCTGCTCCACTTGTTTCTCCTTAATTTGGGTATTCATTGTTTTATCATGTTATGACATTGCCAGATTTGGATTTTCTACATTAAATCCCTCACTTTGCAGATAATCCATTACTTCAGTTTCTGTTTCTTTAACTTCTCCATTACTAATCCTCTTTTCTACTTTCCCTCTTTGTTTTCTTCTTTTTTGTACTGTGAAATTTTCTATATGTCTTTCCCTGTATCTCTCCTCAAATATATTTTGTGCTGCTTTTTTTGCATTGATTAGTTTTGCTTTCTCTTTTGCAAAAATATTGCACCATATTAAATCTATTTTTCTTTCCCATGTCCATATTTCTTCTTCAGATGTCTCCCACTCCACCTGTTTCATCATGCTGTGACATAACCTGTGTTAGACTTTCTTCTCTTAAATCCTTCACTTTACAGGTATTCCATAACTTCAGTTTCTATTTTGTTTAACTTCTACTTTACTAATCTGCTGTTATATAACCCCCCCCCTTTATGATCTTATTTTTTGTATCGTGAAAGGTTCCATATCTGGATGCCTTTGCCCATATTTCTTCTCAAATATCTTTGAAGCTGCTTTTTTCCCTTTTCTGTGGATTAGTTTGGCTTTCTCCTTCACATAACAATTGCACCATATCAAATCCCTTTTTATTTCCCATGTCCATGTTTCTTTTTTATACCTTTCAAAAATTTCTAGGTATGGTTCTTTACATTTTACACTTCCTCTGTCAGTTCCTTTTCCAAGTATCCCAAAGTTTCTTTGTCTATGTAAAGTTTTTCCTGGGTCCATTTTATTAAATGCACACAATTCCACATTTGAAGATTTTGACAGTTTTTGTTGTGCAAAAAGTTTCTCTTTCCTGTATTTTCTCCCTTAATCTTTTTGAATATCTTTTATTTCAGAACTCTGGGCTTCTTGCATAACAGTAACAGTACATAATTTCTTCCTTATCCTCAATAGTCCACTCTATTACCTTTATGGCTCTGTTTTGGCCTGTCAGTTTTTGTGTTTTCTGTGGACTACTACTTCCTTCTACAACAGGGGGCCATCCTCCTCCTGAGCCTGGCCTAACCCCATTGTAGGAATGTTTCTATATCTTGAAGATTCTACACTGTAATTTTTTTCCAGTTCTGGAGCCAGGGCACATACGAGGACAAGGCACTTTTTTGTCCTAGGACTTCTGCACCTAGGTACCTTTTTTATTTTTAACTTACCTCTGTCCATGATATATATTATCTAAAATACAGTCTATATATCTGTGTCGTCTTGGTGAGATTTTATGAAAACAGGGTCCACCACATGAAGGCCCGCTCCAAGATATGAGGATGAATTAATTTCCAGCAATACAACTCTTCTTTTCTTGCTGACTTTATCATCTCTCCAAAAAGGCCCAATCCATGCTTTGTAAATCCTCCAAATTGTTTGTGTTTCTAATACCATGATGGGAATGGACTCCATTCCCAAGTCAAAGTATGATTAAAGTTCATGAAATTAGTATTGTTTCAATCTTTGATGTCAACCAGAAGTGCTCTTCGCAGCACCTGTAATGTGCCCAGTAATGATTCTTTCTACATTTCATATGTATTTAAAAGTATTAGTAACATATCTAAATATGATTGTAGATTCTTTTTTATAAGACCCATTTCTCCTAATACTATTGGAACTGTCTAGGTATCTTTCTTTCACATTGCTCTCATTTCTACCTACAAATCCTGATATTTTATGACTTTGTATCTCTGTGTACGTAAGACACTGTAGTCACTGGGTGTAGCAATTTCAATGATCAATGCTACTTTTGTCTTCTTTTTATTGACCATTATATCTGGTTGTATTGCATCTATCCTTTGAATTGTTGGTAATGGGTGATTCCACGTGATGTAGACTTCATCATTTTCTATGATGCTTTTGTGGGTCATGTTTCCAGTGTTTTTCAGCTACTTCAATATTATAATATTTGCACAATGCCCAATGCAGCAGTCTTGCCACATTATTATGCCTTTCAGTATACAGTCCTTCTGCCATTAGTGTATCACAACCAGCAACAAGATGTGCAACTGTTTCCAATTCTGTTTTACAAAACCTACATTTGTCTGTTTCTCCCATATGTTCAATGGAATCTGTAAACCAACGTGTACATAGCCCACTATCTTGGGCTGCCAATATTAACCTTTCATCTTTTTGGTTTGAATTTGCCTCTCCTTAACAATTGCTGCATTCGATCCTGATCAACGTGAGGTTCTTCCAGGAGGTTTCTATACTTGCAACTATATTTATGCATTTTTCACATTTCTTGCCTTCTCGTCTGATCCTTCACCTTATATTCTTTTTGTTTTTTGGCACATTCAGTTGCTGCCTTATTTTTTATCTATTTCTGGTCTGATTTCCATTCCCACTTGACGTTAATATGATTCTGCTAGACTAAGAAGGGAAGTCATCTTAGATTTATTCTCCTTATGTTTCAAAACTTTCACCATGTTTGGATCTTGTGATGTCAATATATATGTATGCAGTCCCACAATTATAGATCTATACATATAATCAATTTCAAGGAGGCCCATACCTCCTTCGGAATGGGAAATACATAATCTTGGTATACACTGATTTTTATAAATTACTTGATGAGCATGAAGCATCCTTGTTTTCCTGTCTAATCTATCCAACACCTTTTGGGGGCAGTCAATTACTCCAAAACTGTAAGTTAAGACAGGAAGAGCAAATTGGTTTATAGTTTGAATTTTATTCCTAGATGTCAACACTGTTTTCAGGATTAATTTAAGTCTTCTTTTTTTTTTCAATAATTTTTATTTTTATTTTTACATTAATAAATGTCACAAATAAAAAACATCTTACAACATGACCGTATATATATGTTATACATTGATGTCAAATACCATAGGATATAGGTCGTACAACATATCTATTTATACTATGTACATAGATGCTTTCACTGTTAATTCCACAGTTATATAGACATTATATACATTCGTAATATCCAAGTTATTATTTAATATCTGAACTTGTATGTGTTCTTTGGTTCCATTATAATGTATTTCTAAGTTGCTGTGTGATGAATTATGCTAATATGATATTAAAGGTTTGTTCCCAAATTTCTCTGGATATCATGTTTTTGTTTCTTTTATCTATTACTATTTTATGAGTTAAAAGGTGTTGTATAGCTACTTGTTTAAAACCCTCCCAATAGATATTTATCGTATCTAGCCATTTAGAAGTTATATACAGTTTCATTAGTAGGAAAATTGTTAAAAGTGTATTTGCTTGTTTTCTTGGTATGTTGGGTGGGAAAATGTGTAATAGAGTGAATTCCCAAGTTAATGTTGATGTTTGATAACCTGTTTTTTGTAATTGTATCTTGAGAGAGTTCCAGAGTTTATAGACACATTTACAGCTCCAAAATACATGGATTAAGTCAGCTATCTGGTCCTTACAGTGTAGGCAGAAAGGTGATTTTGATGTGTTAAATTTGTGTAGGATTGCAGGTGTAAAATAAGCATTATTACTGATCATGAGCTGAGTGTATGCTAACTTTTTGAGGGGTATAGTCTTCAGTGTTAGACTGATTGCCTGGCTTATTTGCTGATCATCTATGGATAGTTTAATTTTTCTCCAGTAGTTAGAGAAGAGGAGGTATTTCTGGTATTTGATTTCATTTATCATTTTATATGAATTAGTAATAGTTTTCTTTGTTGTGATAATAGTTTTCCAAAACCTGCTACAAGTTTCTATGTCACTACTGGTCATAGTAACATTTTGGAGGTGACTGGAACACAGTTCTTTGATTTGTCTTAGGATTATTATGTGTGATTTAGGGAGGTTTAAGTTGGTCCTCATTTCTTGTATTGAACAGTTAAGGTAGTGTTAAATATCTTGGATTGTTTTATCTTTCAGTCTGGGAAAAGGGACTAAGTCCAGCATCTTATTGTTTATTTTTAAATTTGGGTTTTTATGAAGGGATTGCAGTATTGTCACGGTTTGTCTAAGGTTCAAGAATTGAAAGAGTTTTTGCGCTAAGTTGATAGAATGTTTTAAGGGCTCTATAATGTTATAAGTTTGTATTTCTTTCTGCTTCAGGAATGGAATTGCTTTGGGATTGAAACATAGAGCTTTAATATATCTATAATAGATTGTCACCCAAAGAGGAGACCAATTTTCCATTGACGGGTTATGTTCAGCTATTCTTAATATTCTGTTAGTGTTAATGATGGAGTAGTACATTTTAAAATCTGGAAGATTTAGTCCTCCTTTGCTTTTGGGAAGTGTTAATTTTGGATAGGAGATTCTGTTTTTTTTGGGTTCCCATATAAATTTTGCTAGGATGGTATGAATTTGTTTGAAGAATTTATTATGTATTGTTGTCTGTGATGTCATGAATATATACATTAGTCTAGGTAAAATGTTCATTTTGATTATTGATACTTTGGCCAAGAATGGTAGTTTTAGGTTGTTCCATCTTTTGCAGTCTTGCATTATATTTTGCCATTTAAGGTTTACATTGTGTTGGTAGAAGTCTTTGTTATTCTGGAAAAAGGTGATTCCCAGGTATTTAGTTTCTTCTTTTATTTTTATTGTGTTTAACAATGGTATTAGTGAGATGAGTTTGGGTGTCTTTAGGGGGAAAATATTAGTTTTATTGAGGTTTAGTTTGTAGTTAGACATGTCGAGAAATATTCAATTGCAACTATTAATTTGTTTATATCTGAATTTGGTGTAGTGCAGTATATGTTCAAATCATCCGCAAATGCAGTGAGGTATATTTTGAAGTTGTGTATTGATGGAGGATTGTGGTATGTATTTTGTTTAATGTGTAGAAAGAGTGGTTCTAGGTATAGGTTAAACAGGAAGGGTGATAATGGGCATCCTTGTCTTGTTCCATTTTTTATTAGGATCCTATTTGACAAAGTTTTATTTATATATAGAGATGTGTATGGGTTGCTATAGAGAGTTTGGATGATCTGAATGAAGTTATTGGGTATATTAAAGTAGGGTAGTGTTTGGAGTAAGAATTCTAGATTAACCCTATCAAATGTCTTGTGGGCATCCACTACCATTGTGTAGATGTTGATATTGTATCAGTTAGCGTAGGATATTAGTGCATCTAATGTTAATGTATTGCCACTAGTCTATGTGGTGTAAAACCGGATTGTTCTGGGAAGATGATTTTCTCTATCAGATTTTTCATTCTGTTTGCAAGTATAGAGGTAAATATTTTAGTATCTATATTTAAGAGGGAGATGGATCTGTAGCTGTCGGGGTTTTGGGGGTCTGTGTGTTCTTTTAATATAAAGATGGTTTTAGAGGCATTAAAGTGGATATAATTTATTTTACAGTTTATTATGTAATTCAGTGTATAGTATAGTAGTTTGGCTATCAAGGGGGAAAATGCTTTGTAAAATTCTGATGCGAATCCATCAGGACCCGGAGCCTTATGCGCTTTTAAGTGTTTGATTGTTGTAATAATTTCACTGATGGATATCGGTTCAGTTAGTTTTTTTTTGTTGGTCTAAATTGAGTTTAGGGAATTTCAGTTTTTGAAGGAAAAGAGTTCTACCTTCCTTTAAGGTTTGTAGTATTTGTGCTCCATATATTTGAGAGTATATTTGTTCAAATGTTTTAATAATGTCTTCATTTTTTGTGTAGTTTATTTCTGATATATTGGAGGCATTTTTGTGTTGGGAGATAATTCTGGCCAGAACTCTAGATGGTATTTGAGCTTCTTCTGTGTATGTGGCTAACATTCTGGCTTCATAAAAAGATAGGTTCCTGGTTTCTAACATATATAGATCCCTTTGCAGTTTTAAAAGTGCTGCTTTTGTTTGGTTCTTAGGGTTATGTATTAATTATTTTTCAAGATGCTCTATTTTCCCTTTCAATGTATGCTCCTCTTTCAGTTGTATTTTTTATAGTATGCTGCTTTTTTGATAAAGAATCCTCTAATTTGTGCTTTGGTTGTGGCCCATTCTATGTCAGTTGGTACTTGGGAGTTAGTGATATTTCTAAGAGCTATTTTTAGTATTGCTTCTGTTTCTTTTATTACATCCATTTTGGAAAGTAAATTAGGGTTTAATGACCAATTATGACCCCTATTCTCTAAATATATCTTTTTGCCCCAGTTAATGTTCAGTGTGATTTTGGAGTGATCTGAAAAGAACCTGGTATGTATAGTTATTGTTGGGTCCATGTTAATGAATATATCAGAGATTAAGAAGTCTATCCTTGACCACATTTTGTGGCATTGTGAATATAATGTGTATTTCCCTGTTTTATCTGTACTTTTCCCATATTTAACAGAGTTAATTTAAGTCTTCTAAAATATTTCTTACTAAGTTTTATTCAAATTTGTTCATGTTTCATTGTTGATCCTTCATCAGTTCCCAAATATTTATACACTCCCTCTTGCTCAAATTCTTTTATATCACATTCTTGTCCCAGACTGATGTTTTCCTGGTGCTGTAGCTTTCCTGATTTTGCACATTTATCAAGACCAAATGACATTCTTATATCATCTGAAAAACTACTTGCAATTGTGCTTTCAGTTCCTCATCTGATGAGCTATACAGTTTTAAATCATCGAAAAAGAGAAGATGAGAAGTCTTCAAACTTTGTTGTGGAGCCAGATTATAGCTGTGACCAAATCTGTTAAGCAGACAGCTTAATAGATTAAGGAGAATGCAAAAGAAGAGCAGTGACAGAGATTCACCCTGGAATATCCCCCTTTGGATTTTTATCCCTAGAATAATAATTTGTCCTTTATCATGGCTTAACTGCAAAGTAGTTTGCCACTGTTTCATGGTCACTGTGATATAGTTTATTAGTGCAAGATGAATCTTATACATTTTTAAGCACTCTTTTATCCATGAATGAGAAATACTGCCAAATGCTTTTTTGTGGTCAGTTTAGGCCATACTTAGATTCTTCCCCCTTTTACAGTTCTCTACTATAACTTTATTTAACAAATGATCCTCTGTTCAATATGACTTTTTCTTGCCCTTTTGTTCTACTGCCTTAATTGAGTTTTCTTCTAAATGACTATAGACTCTGTCAGCATCAATTCCAGTGTATAGTTTATACATCGTCAGAAGGTAAGTTACTGGTCTATATTTTTAGAGTAGCTTGCAGGTTCACTCTTAAGTAGGAGCATATTTTTTCCTGTTGTTAGCTAGGTTGGTGTCTGTTCGTGGTTTGCATATAAATAGTTCTTACTCATGGCTAAATCCTAGCGCAACGATGTTAATACTTTTAACCACAAGTTAGGTTCTGCATCTGGGCCTGGGGTTTTCCATTTAGAGGCTTTTCTTAATTTTGTTTCAGTCTCTCTGGCTGTTACTTCATTCCATATCATATCCTGTACATTTGAACTTCTTATTCTTTCTTTTACTTCTTCTATCCATTTAGCATCTTTGTTATGTTCCACAGGATCTTCATAAATACTTCTCCAAAATGTATCTATTTCTTCTTTTTTTGGTGGTCTTTCAATTCCACTTACCTTGTTTCCAATTCTCTATAAAACTTTTTTGGGTCATCAATAAATTGCTTATTTTGTACTTTTTCTTAGTATTTATCTGTGTATCTTCTAAGTTGTTCTGCCTGTGCTGATATTTTTAGCTTATTATTTGTGATAGTACATGATAAATCCTGATCCATTATAATACTGTGCATTGCTTTTGTCACGTCTATCTTTCTGAGTATTTTTGTTGATCTGTTCCCTCTTCTGTACTCTTCTAACAGTGACACTTATTCTCTTAATTACTTTATAGTTTTGTTTATTCGATACTTCCATGATGATATTCAATTTCTCCCCTTCCTTTCCCTTACTACCCTATGTTCTTGTGGTAGAACTTTATCAGTTATTAATTTAGCTGTAGAGTACTATATCCTGTTTACTTCTGTTGTATCACATGGATCTCTATCGACAGTTCTAATTACTGTGTTCATTTGTTTTATCAAACTTCTGACTTTTTTAGATTTTATTGACCTTCTGCAGTCTATTTCTTTCATTGATCTTAATATTTCTGTCTCTGTTAAATGAAGCAACTCTTCTCTTAGTTAATTTTCTTCTAAACTGAGGAAACTTTTTTGTTCTCCATTTCCTGCGGGCATTCTATAGAGTTCTATAGCATCTTCCTGTGGCACGTTCTCTTCAATTTCACCCTGTGTTATTGCTCTTCCATATGGGAACTCACTGGCCTAGCACTCTACAGCATTGACTGTGTAAGAATTCCAAAAAATTCCTGTTCTTTTCCTTGCTGTATAGCTCCAATTGAACCTTTGTACTGGTTTCCTATGGAAGGCTCCAAAAGTCAACTGATTAGATGCTTCCTGCCCCACTGGTTTCTTCTTAATTTAGGTGTCCATTGCTCTATCCTGTTGTGTTGTTATCGGAGTTAACTTTTCTACACTAAATCCTTCACTTTGCAGGTACTCCATAACCTCAGTTTCTATTTCTTTAACTTCTCAATTACTAATCCTCTTTTCTACTTTACCTCTGTTTTCTTATTTTTTGTATTGTAAGATTTTCCATATCTGGATGTCTTTGCCTGTATTTCTCTTCAAATAACTTTGGTGCTGCTTTTTTTGCATTGATTAGTTTTGCTTTCTCCTTTGCATAAATATTGCACCACATTAAATCTCATTTTCTTTCCCTTTTCCATATTTCTTCTTCAGATATTTCCTGGTCCTCTTGTTTCTCCTTATTTTGGAGACTAGTTATTTCATCATGCTGTGGTATGACCTGTGTTAGACTTTCTTGACTGAAGCCTTCACTTTGCAAAAATTCCATAACTTCAGCTTCTATTTTCTTTATCTTCTGTTCTACATTCCCTCTTTGTGATCTTATTTTTTATTGTATAATTTTTCATATCTGGTTGCCTTTGCCTGTATTTCTCTTTGAATATCTTTAGGGCTGCTTCTTTTGTGTTGATTAATTTGGCTTTTTCCTTTGCATAAATATTGCACCATGTCAGATCTCTCATTTTTTCCATATCCATATTTCTTTTTCATACCCTTCAAACATTTCTAAATTTTTTTCTTTTAATTTTTGCACTTCCTCAGTCGCTTCTTTTTCCAAACAGCACAAGGTTTTTTGGTCTATATAGTGTTTTTCACGGATCTATTGTATTAATTATTTTTTCTTTGAAGCTTTTAACAGTTTTTCTTGTGGAAGTACTTTTCTTTCCTCAAATTTATCTCAATCTTTTTGTATATCTTTTGCTTGGAAATTCTGCGCTTCTTGCACAATAGAAAAAATACATAATTTCTTTCTTATCATGAATAGTCCACTCTATCATCTGTACGGGTCTTTTTTGGTCAATCACTTTTTGTGGACTGCTACTTTCTTCTAGAATAGGGGGCCATCCTCTCCCTGGGCCTGGCCTAGCCATATTGTAGGAATATTTCCATGTCTTAAGGATTCTACACTGTCATTTTTTCCAGTCCTGGTACCAGTGCACCCACCAGGATCAGGCACTTTTTTATCCTGGAACTTGTGCATCCAGCTATCTTCTTTAGTTTTTAACCTACTTCTGTCCATAATATATGCTATATAAAATACAGTCTATATATCAGTGTTGTCTTGGTGAGATTTTGTGTAAAACAGGGTCTACCACATAAAGGTACTCACCAAGACTTGAGGATGAATTGAATTCTGGCAATACTTCTTTCCTTATGCTGATTTTATCATCTCTCCATTTGGACCACACATACCAGGACAGGGCACTTTTTTATCATAGAACTTGTGCACCTAGTTGTCTTTTTTGTTTTTAACTTACCTCTGTCATGATATATGCTGTATAAAATACAGTCTATATATCAGTATCGTCTTGGTGAGATTTTGTGAAAACAGAGTCCACCACATGAAGGCACTTCCCAAGACAGGAGTATGAATTCAATTCCAGCAATGCTACTCTCCTTTTCTTGCTGATTTCATCATCTCTCCAAACAGATCCAATTTATGCTTTGTGGAGTGTGTGATGAGCCTGCAGATTCTGTCAGTGATTGTCTGAATGAGTGTGGAGTTTCTTTTTGAGGCATCTGCTATTAGGAATAGTCCATATTTCACCTTGGTTAGTAGAATGTCTGGCTATTGCTATCCTGGACTCTTAGAAAAAAAGGGGGGATAGTGCCCCAGAATATTAGAGGATTAATCTTTTTTCCCAGTGTTTTCTATGTCTAGGTTGAATTTAAGGGATAGGTCTAGCCAAATCATAGGTATTTAAATGAAGAGGAATTTTCTAATATAGGGTTATCGTGATCAAAGATTAGCAATGCCGATGAGATTTAGTTTAGCTTTGTCTTGGTTTCAACAAACATTGTTTTTGCTTTGGAAGAATTGAAAAGAAATTGCTTGTTATTCATCCAAGTGTGAAGAGTGAGAAAGCCAGACTGTGGTTCTTTAAGGATTGTTAAGGATTTGCTACACTGAAATAGGGCCAGTAAGGGAAGGTTAATTGGAGGACCAAGGGTAGTTTGTTTGTGTAGATGGATTTGCTTATGGAGCCTTGTGGTACACATTCATCAAGTGAGAAGGACTGACTCACTCTTACGCACAAGAGACTGTTAGAAAGATAGATTGGAACCAGGGCACTGCATCTAGACTAATGCCTAGGTCAAGTAGGTAGGTTAGTAGTAGGCTGTAATCTACTAGATGAAAAGCTTTGGTCTGGTTGGTAGGTACAGCACCACTAAGTTATCCTTTATCCATTCCTAAGAGAATTTGGTCTGCAAGTGTCAAAATGGCTGGTAGTGAGCTGTGACCTGTCACAATGCATGCTGTTTGAATAACAGTGGGTTATACTTAGTGATATATTATGCAACTTTAATGTAAATTAGTTCCTTCAAGAATTTAGCTTGCATAGTAAAGATAGATATTAGACAGTAATGAGAGACTATGGTAGGATTGGTTTGTTTTTGGAGGGGGGTAAACTATTGCTATTTTTCACATGGATGACAGTTTTGTATGTCAGGCAGAAGTTATATATGTGTTGGAGAGGTGCAATAATGTATTCTCTACAATGACAGGTGATCCAGCTGTGGACACCATCTGTGCCTGGGGACTGTGAATTTTTATTTGCTTTTAATGTGTTGGAACTAAAATGCATGTAAGGAGGGCTCAGGAGTATACATTGAGCCTCTCCATCAAATTTCTGCCATTCATTTAATCACTCAGCTTTACTTAAGATATTAATAGGCTGCTTAAGACACTAATAGGCTGCTAAGATGTATACCCCTCATGGATGCCCAAGAACAGATGGTCTTTTAAAACCTCTGATGCATTTATAGTGGCTGTTCCTTACATCCAATATCCACCACTATGCACAGGCTCCTTGACATGCATATTTGAAAAATCCTTATTCTCCCATAGAGAAGGCAGTACCTACTCAACTTTCTATGAGTTTTAATAACAAAACCTCTCATAAACCTCTCAAGTTAGTTTTAGAGACGAATATAGCATTCTGATATGAATTTTCTCTTTATGCGACACCATCTATTCTGCCATGGACAAAGGTGTAATTACTGGGGTCATGCTCATACCTGTTAGTTCATTGGATTATTTCTGAATGTCCTCACGGGCCGTGGACGGCACTGCTCTTTCACCCTTGTCATCCTCTCAGAAGGAATCAGCAGGGAAAACATGAAAACACCGTATTATGAAACGACTGACTTGAATGGAAAGCCTAGAATGACTGAGACTAATGATGCTCTTGAAAGGAGCAATCAAAAAGCATCAAGAGAATTTTATGTACTGCTTGTGGGTTTGGAAAATAAAATACACACATATGAGAAACTTCAGGCCAATGCTTGAGCTTTGAGGCTTATTTTTCACTGGATATTGTACCACACTGGCTTCACATTCTATAAAAGCCTACTTATGGAGATAAAGTATCCTGAACTTTTGAGGAAGTGGCAGCTCCTTAAGTTAAAAATTAGTGGAGAATACATGCAGTCAATGAATCTTTTTTTTTTAGTCCCACAGAAATAAAACTCAAGGAAGAGATGGACAGCTCCAACAGAATATTGCCTCCCACCCCTGCTGCATAATAAAGACCTCTGATATTAATAACCTGATGTATCACCTTGAAACATTTGAATGATGATTTACTGCAACAAAAAAGAAAATTTACAGAGACTTACTGAATTTCAAAAATGTATTTTCTTACCCTGGCTGCATTATGAGGATGGTTCTTTAAAACCCTCACGTGGAAGTTGATAATGACACACCCAGTGACACGCTAGTTCTTGCTGCTATCAATGTTACACTTGTGGATGTAACAGATGAACATGTGGTGTCTGTACTAGAGCCTGTGGATTTTCCAACAGTTTTGAAAGATGCCCCATTACAGATGAAACAACAAACAAACAGCGGCTGCAAGAGAAAAGGAAGAAGAATAGGAGGAGGAAGAGACGCAGGACCGATAAGACTCTGCCACTCATAGAAAATGAACAGGTCGAACCATGTGGCATGGTTTACAGCTTATCATCACACATCATTACTGAGGAGGAGCAATTACTTTTGAATAAAGGTATGACTTTTGTATCAGCTAGTGATGGTGAACTTACAAACTCTCTGACTGAGTTACAATTATTTACATGCTCATTACATCTGACGGTGGTACAGCAGTAGCATTGCTGCCTCACAGCAAGAGGTTCTCCTGTTCGATTCACGGCTGGAGTCCTTCTGTGTGGAGTCTGCATGTACTCCCCACGGTTGAGTGGCCTCTGAAAGACATGCGTGAATGGGCGTGCCATCGCTGAAGGTTGGGCGTCAGGCTGGCAACTCGGCACCATTAAAAAAAAAAAAAATCTACTGCCAATCATTAGCAGACCAGAGTTCCACTGTGACGACCCCTAACCGGGAAAAGACAAACAACAAACTATTTCCACAGACTGAAGATGTTCCAATTAATATTCTTAAGAAACCTAGCACATTTGTGCCCAACAGTATTGCTTTAGTAAGTGCATTCCAATAGGCTTGTGAGAGAGATATATATGCACTATATGATAATATTGGTAGTAGTATACACATTATTATAATCTACCACATGAAGAAAATAATTCATTATATTCTCCAATTAAAATAGCATTGTTATTAAGAATGCAGACAAAAGTGGGGAATCGTTGTGATGGATAAACTCTTTTATGACGAGAGTATGTTATGTGTGCTTAGTGATGGTAACACATACCAAAAAATACACAAATCACAGGTAGAACTTATAATAGCAAATGTGAATCATGATACATATGATATGTTGATTAGTGGATATTTGAAAATAGAAGAGTTAACTTTTTTATATCCCTCACCCAATTGTTTCCATATACAATGGGCTACCCAAAAGTCATAAATCATTGGAAAATCCACCCATGAGACCTATTGCCTCTGGGAAGGGATGGATTACATAACCCATATGGAAATATATGGAAAACATGTTAAGGGGAACTTTATTACAAATTGTCAGTTACATAAAGGATAGTATGGACTTTATATAGCAATTATACAAATCGGCAGTTTTGAAAGTAAGCAGTTTGGATAGGTTTGCCATATTGGATTTGGATTTTCTTTTATGGTTATCCTAAATAACATAGGATTAGAATATTTGAGAAGTTTTATCTGCAAGACCACTAGTAAAAAGAATTTAGAGAGTAATACTTTATGTAGTTTACTAGAATTGGTGCTTACGAATAATGAATTTCTATATAAACAGAAATATATTAACAAACCCAGGGGAAGCTATGGACACCCCTGTTGCAAGTTTATATGTTACTATTGTTCTAATTATCTGGGAGGATGAATTTGTTTTTATGAAAATAATGTATTTAAGAGTAAAATATTGCTATACAAGTGCTTTGTGGATGATATACTTATGATTTGGGATGGTGATGCTTTTTGAAATATTTTACACAAACTGCGTGTTTTTTAAAGTTCAAAAAGTCTAGTTCCCATGCAGAAATTGATTTCTTGGATATTAGTTTTTTTTAAAACTCCAGATGGAATATAGATACAACTGTTTACAGGAAAGCTGTTAAGAAAAATATGTTTGTCACGTTCCACTTTAATAAAGGGACAAACTCCAGCAAACCTTTGACAATCTTTATTAATCCAAACATAGGTTCATAGGTTGGTACTAGGCTATCAGCTACAAGCCTAGCCATAACAATTCCCTGGCTATTTCTTCCCACACTATTTACTTCCCTGGACCCCTGTCTAGCAGGGTGACTGACGTGATCCCCGGGGTGAATTTCCTCTCTCCCATCCAATCGTCAAGATTCCTTTTGAAGAGGACCAAAGAGGCACTCTGCTTGACATGTATGGGCAATCTATTCCAGAGTCTGGGGAGTCTCTGGGTCAGGAACCTATCCCTCCAGCATGTTCTGTTTATTGTGATGACAAGGTTTAGATCCCTGGAGCGTGTGGCTCTGAGGGATTGGGATTTCTTTAAGTGTAGCATGTCCAACAGCTCTGGGTTTCACATGGCCTTGTATGTTAAGCAAAGATCGCCTCTGAGTAGACGATATGCGACAGAGTATAGCTGGAGTTTTTTTAAGGCGATCAGCGTAGGGCATCTGCTTTATGCCTGTGATTCTTTTAGTGAGGTATTTCTGCGGCCTTTCCAGTTGTTGCAGATGTCTTGAGAGGTACATACCAAACGGGGCATTGTATTCTATAATGGGTCTAATGAGGGATGAGTACAGTGGGACAATGACCTCCTTTTTTCTGGATGAAAAGCCCTTAGTGATGAGGTGTGCCACATAGAAGGATTTCCTGACTGTTGTGGCAATGTGGTTATCGAAGGCGAGACCACTGTCCACCTGTGTCCCTAAGTCTCTTATCAAACTTTCGGTGTTTAGTGTACTGCCACCTATATGGTAATTCACGGATACATGTTTTTTCCCAAAGGGGATAACTATACATTTCTTGGCATTGAGCTTGAGCCCAAGGCTCTGGCACCAGGCATCTGTTTCTTTAAGGCCCTTTTGTAGAGTATCCACATCATTTGGGGATTCAATAATGGCTCCCAGTTTGCAGTCATCTGCAAACTTTGTTATCCAGAGTCCCTTAGTGTTGGCCTGTACTTCAGAGAAGTAGATGCCAAACAAGAGCGGTCCCAGGACTGAATCCTGAGGTACTCCACTTGTCACTTGTCTGGAGCTGGATTTGGAGTCGGCTACTTTTACAGTGTGGGTTCTATCAGTAAGCCAGTTAGCAACCCATTGGGTGACATAGGGATTAATGCCCAGCTTAGTAAGTTTATCTATGATTCCAGAGTGGGGGATAGTGTCAAAGGCCTTGGCAAGGTCTAGATAGGCTGTGTGGACCACCTTACCCTTGTCCATGGCTCTGGAGACTGATTTGAAGAAGTCAATCAATTTCAGGAGACAAGATCAGCCCTTCACGAACCCAAACTGGGTGGGGGTCCAGTGTTTGAAGGTTGCCAATGTCTTTGTTTATAAGTTCCATGATAATACGCTCCATGGCCTTGCAGATAAGGCTTGTCAGACTGATGGGTCGGTAGTTTCCGGAATCCAAGGTGGATCCCCCCTTGTGGAGTGGAATAACTGTAGCTGTGCACCACTCAGTGGGCACGAAACCTGAGGTGAGGCTATGATTAAACATGACACTTAGGTGAGGTGCCAGTTCATATTGTAGTTCATGTAGTACACAGCCCAGGATGTCATCTGGTCCCATGGATGCTGTATTCTTAGCTTTGGAGAGTGCGTTTTTTACCTGTGTGGCCGTTATTACCGGAATTTGGCAATCTTCCGGTATTGAGATGGGCCATTTAGGGGGTGAGAGGGGGGTGAAGTTGGCACTGAATCGATCTGCCAGGATATTGGCAATATCCTTGGGATCAGTATATTTAATGCCATTCTGTTTTAGCTCAGAGCAGATCTGAGTATTGCCATTTAGATTCTTGACATAGTTATAGAATGCCTTTTTGTTGTCTTTGGAATCTTTGGCAATTTTATTTTCGTAACTAGCTTTGGAGGATTTTATGAGGGATCTCAGTTTCTTACTGAGGCTGGTAAGGAAGTTTTTTGCATCCTGGGATTTTCTTCTTTTCTGCAACAGTTTCTTCCTTTTGTTGTAAAGTTTGTTTATGGCAGGGGACCACAGGATTGGCTTCTTTTTTTTGGATGAGAGCATCTTGGTTCTATTTGGGATGGCACGATTTATGCAGGAGTGGATGTGCTCGTACAGTGCCTTAGTGTAGGATTCAGCAGTTGAACTTTCAGCTCCCGTCTGCATGGGTGTCATGAAGTTTGTCACTTCTGACTTGAGTAGCATGAAGCTGGCTTTGGAGAAGTTTTTTTATGGAGGTTTCCTTAGTGGGGGGGTGGGTTGGGATGTGAATGTTAAGGGTGATTAGCTTATGGTCAGATATGACTAACGAGGGGGTGACCATCACAAAACAAATGCTTTATAACTTTATTAATCATAACTACATTACTTTGCACATCAAGAATCACATGACCATCCATAAGGACAGCATACCCTGCTCACCCTTGCAAAATAAGCAGCATTGTCCACATGCTCGCTTTTTCTAATACTTCAGGCAATGTTCATCCACTCACCTTCATCCCAAAACCTCAGTTCCATCCAAACCAACAGGTGCAAGCAGCATCCAACAACTCACTTCCACCACTCCAGGCCTTCTTCCTCCAAAAGTGTACCCCAGTGGGGGAACAGAAGAAGGACAAGCCTGTCACTCTTCTCTGCCCATACACCTCTCCCTAGCTAAAACCACTATAATAACTCAATAACCATCGGAGGGCTGGGTGGGCAACAAAATCATGCTAAAATGTGCTCTCTGAGGCAGTTCCCAACCCTCAAAACCCCTAAGACCCACCCCATCCCTACCTCACTTCCTCCCTCCATCCTTCCAATATTAACTCTTCCTTATCCGAAGTGCATTTTCAGACCTTACCTTTCCTCCCATCATCTCCAACCCAAACCCTCCCTTAACTACTCATCTACCCCCCACTAAAGATGTCCCATGACAAATTTGCCTGTTCCAAATATCATTTCTACACAAAAACAGTATGTACCTCCCCCTTTCATGTTCTTAAATATCCGTAATGGTTGAATGTTACACCATGCTAAACTAAACATCAATGACAGCCTTTTAAATATTCAGTAAGATTAAATTGCAACTGATTTTTGAAACAGAGGCTATAAGAAAGCTGACCTTGAACAACAGATAGAAAGGACTGTGGAAAATTGACAAGATTTGGTGAGACCAGCTTTTCTGGTGATGCCAACATAAATACAAATATGAGACAATGATAGAAACAGACTTAGATATATGATTGCTTATAATCTCCATACTGATAGAATACAAGATATTACGTGCATCACACATCTTAAAATGACATACTGCCTCAGTAATGTACCTAATTTTAGTTACAAAAAATGCATACAACCTGAAGCAGAAGTTGGGTTACACGAGCAACAGGTTTACAATTAAAATATTAGTTACAGTCAGAAGAAAGGTACATATCCATGTACTAACTGTTCATTTTGTAGCTATATTTATCAATAAGTTTTATACACCCAATTACCAAGAAGGCATACCATTTTATCATATTTGCAAACTGTAACACAAAGAACTTGGTTTATATTGCATTATGCCAGGCAAGTGATGCATTTTGTGTTGAGAAAACTAATCATAAAGTGAAAGGAGTGGGTTTGTGACCATATTTCAGAAATTAAAAGAGGGGTGCAATCATATTCTTTGAACAAACATATATCCCATAAAGGTCAGGAGCATTCCTTCAAGTTTGCTACTCTCTAGCTAGTACTGGAACATATTAGGGGTGGAGATTATGCTACAGACATGGAGAATGTCAAATATGTATGGATTAATAGGTTGCATGCTGACAAGTCTCCAGGACTGAATAAAACTGTCAGTTTAAAACCTGTATTAAAGATAAAACAACATCAAAGTTGAATTTTAGCATGTATTTTTAACATTTTTAATTTTTGGTCATGTGACTATGACCCTAATGGTAATTTAAAAGGGAATGCATCTGTATGGGAGATTCATTGACCTGAAGAAGCACTAGTGAAAGTGTTTATAGCCAGTATTTTACCAACATATTGCTGCCATAGTTTGCACTATCTTGTGGGGTTTTGTTGCTGTTTTTATGTAGATCATGCATTTCTATTGGTTCATTACCATCTACCTATTTATCAGTTTTGTAAGGGTATGTGTAAACAATACATTTTCCACCCCCTTCAAACTAATGAGAAGTATCCCTCAGAGATAAACCCTTAGGCCCCTACTATTACAGTTTTTGAAATTGTAGATCTCATTGTCAGTCACTGGGAAAATATGACTTTATACATGGATGGCATGCTCATAACCATGTCTGTCCCCTCTCTTGATATCATGAGAGTAAAGTTGTAAAACAGTCTCTCTTGCATTGCCTCTTGGTTTCAAGATAAACAGTTAACTATGAACATAAGTAGCGCTAATGCTTTACTGCTAGACATGTACAGAAGAACCGAGATAGTGAATGCTAACTGGACCACCACCTCCATTTGATCATGGACATCTCAGTATTCTTTAACACGCACAGTGAGCATATACAAAATAAAATTTCAACAGTGCTAAGGGGCAGCTAATAGATACCATCTTCCATGTCTAAGGAAGCCCATCTATATATTGGTCAGAGAGCCACCTTACCCATTTTAGAATGTAGACTGCAACTATTGACCTAGCCTGAATCTAATACAAATATTCTTCACACATCTTAATTAAATACATTTTACAAATCTATTGTAAATTCTCTATGAAGGACTCATAAATACTAATTGCTAACTTGTCTCACAGAGAAACACCAACATTTGGGACACCATTATCTATAAAATTCTCAATCCCAACAATGTCAAGCTTTGAAATCTTCCCTAGCTGACTACATCCCTTCAAGCAACATCCAGTGAAACTCTCAAAACTTCAATGCCCTTAACATCCCCAGTTTTGTGTTACTGCTACCTGTAGAAGACCATCATTCAATACCCACATCAGACTGTATGTGCATCTGTATGTGTGTGCACATCTATGTGTGTGTGTGTGTGTGTGTGTGTGTGTGTGTGTGTGTGTGTGTGCGTGTGTGTGTGTATGTATGTATCTCTGTGTCTGCATGTGTGTGTGTGTGTGTATGTGTGTGTGTATGTATGTATCTCTGTGTCTGCATGTGTGTGTGCGTGTGTGTGTATGTATCTCTGTGTCTGCATGTGTGTGTGAGCGTGTGTGTGTGTGTGTATGCATCTCGGTGTCTGCATGTGTGTGTGTGTGAGCGTGTGTGTGTGTGTGTGTGTGTGTGTGCACGTGTGTGTGCATGTGAGCGTGTGTGTGTGTGTGTGTGCGTATCTCTGTCTGCGTGTGTGTGTGTGTGCGCGTGTGTATCTGTGTCTGCATGTGTGTGCGTGAGCGTGTCTGTGCATGTGTGTGTGTGTGTGTGTGTGTGTGTGTGTGTGTGTGTGTGTGTGTCTGTTTGTTTAACAGTATATATGCTTGCATGTAAGCATGACCCATACTATACTGGTGTCTTGTCTAGGACTGGTTCGTTACTTTTTGCTTACTGCTTGCTGAGAGGCTGCATTAGTTTATCTTCTCATTATCTGCTCTCTAACTTATGGTATCTCAGGGATAAGAGATGATCTCTTTCAGGGGGTATAGGGTGTTTTCCCCTTAAATAAAGTATATCTTATATCTGTTTTTGCATTTGCAGAGATGCTAGCCTCTTAATTTGTGACTAAATATTCAGACTTTTCTCAGACCCGAATGTAAGAATTATATAGGACAGCAGAAGTAAAATGACTGAAATCACTGTCAGCACTATAAAATGCACACATATGCCCATCAGCATTTTTTCATATATTATTACTGTTGAAATGTCTGTTAATAATTCCAGTTATAAAATATGTGAGTTTTTTCAGAAAAACAGATAATTTATAAACATTAGAATGCAGCAGAGTTTTATATCTACACAGGAGTTCGGGCTAACAAGCTCATAACTTTGGTAATGTATGGCAGTTCTGCTCCATATTTTAATACATCTGTTTATTGAAGCCAACAATTTCATCTTCTGAATAATATGGGTTTTACATTTTAAGTGTTTATTTTGCATTTCCTGTACTAAATCATTTTCATCTAATCAGTTTTACATGTACTATTTGTCATAAAGCAGGATTAAGCAATGCCAGACTGAGTATCTACATTAAAATGCTAAAGATTAATACTGTCATCAAAATTTGTAATCTTAATTCATTCTAATATTTTAACCATGCTATTAACATCAGTGCACTTGGCTCTCACAAAAGACAGTTTAAGAAATAAAAGCATTACATCATTTGTTTTATTTAGCCAGTTTAGCACCTGACTGTTTCTTGGATAGCCAAGATCCACGTTACAGATACCACTCAATATCCTACCCTATGACATCCAATATTTTTAAGTCCACTTATCTTCACTTATTCTGTCTTCTCTAGTCACTTAAGTATATGATCACAGTTACTTCTATCAATTTGGGAACAGCCATGTACCCACTCAGAGGGGATTCTCATGCGTTCCCAGGTTTGTGTAAACCTCAGCATAGTTTTTAAAAGGAAGAGTTCACTATGCATTTCACCTGAATATTTATGTATTTATTCACATTTGTTTGCTGGAAAAGTCCGACTGGGCAGAAGCCCATTTTCAACAGAGGCCCAGAGAGAAAAGCTTCAAATTATTACAAAACATTTTAAGAACAATAATTTTATAATCTTCAAAAATAAAGCAAAAACATCTGCAGTTTAAATAATTATAACAAATTAGACATAATATAAAACATTGGTTAAAAATCAATATAAGTTATATAACAGTCATTTAATATTTAGAGAAATTTTAAACAGTTTGTAGAGAAATTAAAGGTAAGTCAGTTTAATACAAATAGGAAATGCAATATGAAATGAGGGAAAAACAGGCTTATGGTACATTTCGAGAGAAAGTTAGGGAAGAGAATTTGACAGAAGTAAGGAAGTACGTGAAGAATGGAGAGTAAGGAGGTAGAAGGAATGAAAAAGTACTTGTTCACATTTAGGGTTATAGTTTATTCTGATTTTGTACAAGAAGCGAGCTAGATTGTAGCTAGAAAGTCTTTCAGATGGTTTTAAAAGATGGGCTGGTGGGTATAAACCTGATGGATACAGTTAAGGAGCTCCATGCCCTAGCAACCTTGTATGATTACAGAGTTGCTAAGACATGGAAATTCTTACTCCTCCATATGTCATCTGGCTGTGAATAAATTCTTAAATGTCACAGCAGTGGTACAAGAGTATAAGAACTGTATTTTAACTGTACTGCTTTAACTGCACTAGTATGTACCCTCCTTCCTACAGGCACTTTGTTATAGATGCAACAGGAACTGATTCACTTTGTCAGCTATAGCCTTGAATCACAGTCCCTTTAGTGTACACACACACACACACACACATTTAATTTATAATTCAAAATTAAATGCTAAATAGCATATTTCCACTAATGATACACCTGTGTTTCTATGAACATGTTAAATATGTGCATTGTGTTTTAGACCTCTAATTCTGATTAATTTAAAACTAGGACATGATTGCTGTAACATTTTTACAGACTTCAGTTTTGTGAAAAGTAGAAACAAGATCCAAGGAGGCAGCATGCATTAAGTTGTGAGTGTACATTATTAATAAAAATGGCTGCATCGTCAGTCTCATTTTAAGTTTTCTATAAGTGATGTAAAAACATTTCTGAGCACCTTTCCACTTTCAAAGTCTTTGATAATGTGAAGTGAAACATAGTTTATTAAACATTAGGATATGGTATAGTGTTAGCAGGTCTCTGTTAGTGATCTTGTTGTACTATCAAGTACAACAAGAGATCAGTGATGCATACACATTTCAACTGTGCTCACAATCTCTAAAGTTGTGAAAAGATAATGGATGGCATTCATAAATATTTTACAATTTTGTACTATAAAATAGTATGGAAAGTGGGACTTTGTGATTCACAAATGTCCATTACAGGGCAAACTGAACTAAAAGCTGTATCTTAATTTTAATTAAAAACTAGAATACAGCATTGCAGAATATAAGTTACCAGTCTGTTGTTGCATACAGACATCTGCACCTAGCTCCAAAGTTTTCTGACTGTGTTGCTCTGTGACTGGATATACTCTGTAATATTATAGTGGGCAACTAGGTTCAACCGCCCCCTAGCAAACTTTCCATTAAGCATTATATATCATTGCTCTATATTGCTTAAAACAAGTGTTAAGCAACACTTTGTTCACTTCCTCTGTGCCTGCCCCTGTCCCTGCTACAAATAATCTCAGCATGCTTCTTATGTTGCCACGTTACACCAGCTATATGGTGCCATGTTGGTGATGTGGCATGTAAAGTGCATGCTATTAAGCTAAACATGGAGCATCCGCAAGAACTACTCTCCCATACCAGTTAAAGGTGCTGTCTTAACTTACCAGTATGTCTCTGTGTAGTGGATTTGGTGTTATGCTAGGAGACGGGAGACTCCACTGCACAATGAGTAGTCTGTTACATGGGCTGTGTACTGACAGACAATTAACAATCCATAAAGCACTACAGGAGATGGGTCAAGGTGACTGAAATAATTATGTTTAATATTATGAAAGGTGGAAGGAGGACTCCAGGCAATTAATGCTACTATACATGGCTAGGAGGGGTGTAGGGGGCATAGACAGTAGTACTTATGTATAAAAATACGCCTGACACATAGCCATGGCCTCCATATTTATATGTCACAGGCAGGCTGCATTGCATGATTAAGTAAATGGCAGGTCAATACTGACTAGCACAACGTCTACTACAAAATATTTTCATGAATGCCAGTGCGTGTATATGATAAAATAAACTGGAGTATCTGGCTTGTCATATGGATATTCTCTACAATGTTCTGGGGGTGCACAGTAAATTCCATAATGCCCAACTCTATCACCTTACAGAAGCAACGTAAGCAAGTCACGTACATCTCCTAATCATTTAGTACTAGCATTGCTCTGGCAGTTATAGAGAACCATCTAGCACTTTGTAGAAAAGTGCAACTTCTTTAAAGGTAATGATTGTGCATAGCTTGACTGTTATTTGCAAAGTGTTTGTATACTATAAGGAGTTTAGTCCCACAATAGGTCTTTCCAGGCTTGATAGTTGTTGCTGAAGCACCTACCAAGGGGAGAAAATGCTGAGAGAAGAAAGGAGCCACTTTTCAGATTTTAAATATTTTCTTCTGATTTTTTGTTTAAAATTATTGCTTTGCCACCTATTTTTTGGCATTTTCCAGCTTGATAAAGTTGATATCTGTATTAGAAACAGTATTTAGAACACATCTAGATCCTGTTTACTGCATTTCTTGTGTTGCACTTAATTTAAAATCAGTTTTCTTAAAACTGCATTTTACCTGACTCTGGCCTAGCACTCAAGTGTGGGGTCATTTACTGCACTGTTCTGACTATTTTGCTACTTGTGCATCTCTGCTACTTTTAAACAAAAACAAAAAAAAAAACTCTTGCTTTTTTCCCACTTTCTGAAATTTAAGAAAGTTCAGTTACAGATTTGCTGTTCTGAACTGTTTGTAAGTTTCTTGGAGGCCAGTGCTTGCTTGGGCTAAAGGGAAGTCTCTGTGTTCACCAGTGGCAGTGGTTAACACTGAGCAGCCTGTCTGTCCCTGTAGGAATGGTTACTGCATAGAAGCTGTAGTTTTATTGGCCATTTTGGGTCAATTCCAAACTCCTTGATCTCTCTCTCTTAAAACCCTGCTGCCTCGTGGTTTTGGCATCTTTCCAGGCTTGATAGTTGCTGCTGAAGCACCTACCAAGGGGAGAAAATGCAGAGAGAAGAAAGGAGCCACTTCTGAGATTTTAAGCATTTTCTTCTGATTTTTTGTTTAAAATTACTGCTTTGCCACCTACTTTTCAGGGTTTTCTGGCTTGCTAAAGTTGATATCTGTATTAGAAACAGTATTTAGAACACATCTAGAGCCTGTTTACTGCATTTCCTGTGTTGCACTTAATTTAAAATCAGTTTTATTAAAATTGCATTTTACCTGACTCCGACCTAGCACTCAAGTGTGGGGTCATTTATCGCACTGTTCTGACTGTTTTGCTACTTGTGTATCTCTGCTACCTTTAAACTAAAAAAAAAAAAAAAAAAAAAAAAAAAAATATCTTGCTTTTTTCCCAATTTCTGAAATTTAATAAAGTTCAGTTACAGATTTGCTGTTCTGAACTATTTATAAGTTTCTTGGAGGCCAGTGTTTGCTTGAGCTAAAGGGAAGTCTCTGTGTTCACCAGTGGCAGTGGTTAACACTGAGCAGCCTACCTGCCCCTGTAGGAGTGGTTATTGCCTAAAAGCTGTAGTTTTATTGGCCATTTTGGGTCAATTCCAAACTCCTTGATCTCTCTCTCTTAAAACCCTGCTGCTTCATGGTTTTGGCATCTTTCCAGGCTTGATAGTTGTAAAAGCACCTACCAAGGGGAGAAAACGCTGAGAGAAGAAAGGAGCCACTTTTGAGATTAAGTATTTTCTTCTGATTTTTTTTGTTTAAAATTACTGCTTTGCTGCCTACTTTTCGGCATTTTCTGGCTTGCTAAAGTTGATATCTGTATTAGAAACAGTATTTAAAACACATCTAGAGCCTGTTTACTGCATTTCCGCACTTAACTTAAAATCAGTTTTCTTAAAATTGCATTTTACCTGACTCTGGCCTAGCACTCAAGTGTGGGGTCATTTATTCCACTGTTCTGACTATTTTGCTACTTGTGTATCTCTGCTACTTTTAAACAAAAACAAAAAACAAAAAAAAATCTTGCTTTATTCCCACTTTCTGAAATTTAAGAAAGTTCAGTTACAGATTTGCTGTTCTGAACTGTTTGTAAGTTTCTTGGAGGCCAGTGCTTGCTTGGGCTAAAGGGAAGTCTCTGTGTTCACCAGTGGCAGTGGTTAACACTGAGCAGCCTGCCTGTCCCTGTAGGAGTGGTTATTGCCTAGAAGCTGTAGTTTTATTGGCCATTTTGGGTCAATTCCAAACTCCTTGATCTCTCTCTCTTAAAACCCTGCTGCCTCGTGGTTTTGGCATCTTTCCAGGCTTTATAGTTTTTTCTGAAACACCTACCATGGGGAGAAAACGCTGAGAGAAGAAAGGAGCCACTTCTGAGATTTTAAGTATTTTCTTCTGATTTTTTGTTTAAAATTACTGCTTTGCCACCTACTTTTCTGCATTTTCCGGCTTGCTAAAGTTGATATCTGTACTAGAAACAGTATTTAGAACACATCTAGAGCCTGTTTACTGCATTTCCTGTGTTGCACTTAATTTAAAATCAGTTTTCTTAAAATTGCATTTTACCTGACTCTGGCCTAGCACTCAAGTGTGGGGTCTTTTATTGCACTGTTCTGACTATTTTGCTACTTGTGTATCTCTGCTACCTTTAAACTAAAACAAACAAACAAAAAAAATCTTGCTTTATTCCCACTTTCTGAAATTTAAGAAAGTTCAGTTACAGATTTGCTGTTCTGAACTCTTTGTAAGTTTCTTGGAGGCCAGTGCTTGCTTGGGCTAAAGGGAAGTCTCTGTATTCACCAGTGGCATTGGTTAACACTGAGCAGCCTGCCTGTCCCTGTAGGAGTGGTTACTGCCTAGAAGCTGTAGTTTTATTGGCCATTTTGGGTCAATTCCAAACTCCTTAATCTCTCTCTCTCTTAAAACCCTGCAACTCTCTTTTTGCGCGGTCTTGCTCAGAGAGCAGCATCGGGCAGCACCGCTTAAACAAGCTTAAACTATTCCCAGCTCCACAAAGTCTGCTCTTCACTTTTTCCCTTAGAACTGCTCTAAATTTCAAAATAAGCACTCTATTTTCATTCTAAAGCCCTGCACTTGCTCGTATAAGTAATCTCACAGGTCAACACTAATAAACTTAAGCACTACATCCTCTTATACTCTTTTTAAGCACTTGCTCCCTATTGGTTCTTTCTGATTAGTCAATAAGTAGTTCCCTATATTATTCATGCAGTCCAGCTGGTGAATCTTGGAATCTTGAGGCAATGTTACAACTGCCTTATGTATACAGACCACCCTCTCCTCCTCCCAACAAGCTCAAATATATGTGAGAGATGCAACTATATAGCCAAACTGGAGGCTAAGCTCTCTCAACCCAGTAATGGCACAGCCTGTCAGGAGGAGAAGTTAACCACACACACCACAAATCCAGTCTCGCATAGACCTATCGCATCAGCAAACCAAACACATAAACACACAAAAACATACTCGGAGGCTCTAAATAAAAATCTGCCTAAGCAGCAGAGACCTCCAAAGCAGACATCCAAGCAACCCCTACCATGAAACAATACCCACATAGCACATAGCTCACAAAGTCAGTGTGCCACACAGTCACAGCCCTTAAGGCTAAACAACACACCTAATACACTTGTATTAGGTGACTCTATTGTCAGACACACTGACGTCCCACTCACTAGGCTGAACAAGGAGAATGTCACTGTAAGCTGCCTATCGGGTTCCAGGATCTGCCACATAACACAACCACTCAGGTCACTCTAAAGTAAGTACAAATATGACTCCGTCATTGTCCATGTTGGTGTGAATGACCTGAGATGTACCTCCCTGGACCACATGAAAAAAGACATAGAGGAGCTCTTTGATCATGTAGCCCAGGCCGGTATGACCCTGACCTTGAGTAGCATCTTACCCTCACCAAGAATGATGCCACAGTATAAAGACAAAAATGATCAATTTTAACAATTGGCTAAAGTATTGGTGTCATTCAAAGGGGATCCAGTGTCTGTCATCCTGGGATGACATACTTGACAAGCCACGTTGCTTCGCTAGGGATGGCTTGCACCTGTCACCCCTGGGTTTTCGAATACTGGCAAAGGCTCTTGCCTCCCCCATAGTGCCTTTTTTAGGCAAGGCTCAAAAGACAAACCCACCTCCATAGACAACACAAAGAAAAAAAAAACAAGGGTAATGCTGTTCAACGCCAGAAGTCTAAACCTCAAGATGCACGCATTCGATACTCTCCTCAGTATGGAGAATATCGATATCTGTGCAGTAACAGAAACCTGGTTCAAGGCTCCTGAGAGCACCCCAGCACTAACAGGTTATACTTCATACCATGCTTTCCGACCCCAAAACTTGGGCTGAACCACAAAAGGAGGGGGAGAATCCATATTTATCAAAGATACCCACACCTCCAGGTTAGTGACACTGCACGAAGGATTGGAGACCATCCATGTGCAACTAACAGTGGGCAAAACTGCCTTTCAGTTTGTAGCCTGCTACAGACCACCTTCCCAAACACAGGAACCTCACTCGGCATTCCTGAGAACACTGGAGAATATGAAGGTCTCTCCAAACACCATTATATTGGGTGACTTCAACTACCCAAACATTGATTGGGAAAACTACTCAAGCCCAAACACCCTCGCCCAATGGTTCCTAGAATTTATAAACTGAAATGCTATGGAACAACTGTTCACCACTCCCATAAGAGGGGAAAACATATTGGATCTGGTCATCACCAACATGGGGTCTCTATGTTCCACACCAGAGGTATATCCCTCATTGGTAAGATCAGACCATAAACTAATCTCACTGGGCATCCATATTCCATCCCCACCCCTAGCCAAGGAAACCACGGTGAAGAACTTCTCAAAAGCAAGCTTCACACTTCTCAAAACCGAGGTGGAATCCTTCAAAGCCCCCGGGCCAGTGGAAAATACGGCACAAAATGCAGAATCCTTTACAAAAGCATTTTATGGACACCTACAGGAATGCATGGAGCATGCGATCCAAAATAAAACCAAGACTCAGTCTTCCAAAGGCAGGAGACCTGTCTGGTGGACCCAGCCATAAATAAGTTATACAACATAAGGAGAAAGCTACTACATGATAGAGCAAAATCCCAAAAAGGGAAGGCATCTCTGATCAGTACTAGCAAGAAACTGTGATCCCTCATAAAATCATCTAAGGCCAGCTTCGAAAGAAAAATTGCACAAGACACTAAAGATAATCACAAGGCCTTCTTTAGTTATGTCAGAAACCAGGGAGGCAACTCCCAGATATGCTCTGAGTTAGTGCAAAATGACAAAAAATACACTGAACCCACAGACATTGCCAACATCCTGGCAGAAAGGTTCAGTGCAAACTCCCCCCCCCTTTCCCCCCAAAAGAGCAAATGTCTATCCCAACAGATTGTAGCCTTCCTGAGACCACAGATGCACAGGTGAGAGCTGCCCTCTCCAAAGCAAAAAACACAGCATCAATGGGACCAGACAGTGTCCCGGGCTGTGTCTTACATGAGCTCCAAGAAGAACTAAACCCTCATATAAAGTCACTGTTCAATCTCAGCCTTACTACAGGATATGTACCCAAGGAATGGCATACAGCAACAGTGGTCCCACTCCACAAAGGTGGTGCTGCAACAGACCCCGAAAACTATCGCCCTATAAGCCTGACTAGCCTGGTCTGCAAAGCTATGGAGCGTATCATCATGGAAATCATAAACAAAGCCATTGGGAACCTCCAGACACTAGATCCTACCCAATCCGGCTTTGTTAAGGGCATATCTTGCTTCTTGAACCTGGTCAACTTCTTTGAAACAGTTATCAAAGCCATAGATGGAGGGAAGGTAGTCCACACAGCCTACCTGGACCTTGCAAAAGCCTTCGACACAATACCCCACTCAGGCATCATAAATCAGCTCACCAGCTTAAATATCAACCCCTATGTCACAAGATGGGTTGCAAACTGGCTCAGGGATAGAACCCACATGGTCAGAATAGCAGGTGCCATGTCAGACTCTAAACCAGTTACACGTGGCATCCCACAAGGCTCAGTCCTGGGACCTCTCTTGTTCGGTATATATTTCTCCAAGGTACAGGCTAACACGGGTGGAGTATGGCTGACCAAGTTCGCAGATGACTGCAAACTGGGTGCCGTAATCGACTCTCCAGCTGACACAAGCATCCTCCAAAAGGGTCTCACAGAGATGGATAACTGGTGCCAGAGCCATAAACTAAAAATAAATGCCAAAAAGTGCATAGTCATTCCCTTTGGGAAAAACAAAGTGCCCACAAATTACCACATAGGTGGTAATCCATTAAGTACGGAAGAAGTAATTAGGGACTTGGGGACCCAAGTAGACAGCAATCTCTCCTTCGACAATCACGTTGCCAAAGTGATTAGAAAGATCTTCTATATAGCCCACGTTATCATGAAAGGATTCACATCTAGATCAAGAGAGGTCATTGTGCCCCTCTACTCATCACTTATCAGGCCCATAATTGAATATAATGCCCCATTTGGGATGTACCTTACCCAACACCTGCAGCAACTAGAAAGACCCCAAAAGTACCTCACCAAGAGGATCAAGGGGCTCAAACAGATGCCCTATGCAGTTCGGCTAAAGAAACTCCAGCTCTACTCAGTTGCGTACCGCCTACTCAGAGGCGATCTGTGTCTGACGTATAAAGCCATGTCCAACCCAGAATTAATGGACATGCTTCACCTCAGGAAATCCAGATCCCTTAGAGCTACACGCTCCAGGGACTTGAACCTCAGCACAGAAATAAATAGGACATGCTGGAGGGACAGATTCATATCCCAGAGGCTCCCCTCACTCTGGAACAAAATCCCAATCCATGTTAGGCAAAGCCCCTCACTGACCCTCTTCAAGAGAAATCTTGACGAGTGGATGGGAAATTGTAAGTTTACCCCTGGGATCTCTTCTGCATCCCTGCTTGACAGAGGTACAGTAAACTAACTTTAAAAGGGCTACCTTCTGTGACCTACTACACAGAGGCACAGTCAACTAATCTAAAAGGGTGGTGAAAGCCAAACACACTCTGGCTAGGCTTATAAATGCCCTAGGGCAGATAGCCTAGTATCAACCTATGAACAATAGCCAATTGTAGGCATCAGCAGTTGAGAAGGCATCTTTCCTAGTCATACAGTCCTTGGAAAGAGGAGTTTTTTGAGTTGTGTGGTTCTTGTTTGACAGAGGTATTTCTGTTCAGAAAGTGGCTATTTTTTTTTAAACAAGAAACATCTTTATTGAATTATCACTTATAACATAGGCAACAGATAGCATCTATCCAGATTGTATCTTTCTTCTGAAGTTTCATCTGGGGATCCTAGTTAATTTTGGGGCTCATAACAGATGTTTGGGGCTGAGCTCTTGCAAGCTTAACAGACTGGAACAGAGGCCTGAGAATAAATAGAGACATACTGGCCTGTTTGATGCCAGCCTTAGGCAAGATAAGCATCATGTTGCCTATCAAGTCAATTTCTCTCTACAGAGTCCTCTGGTAGATCATATTCTCTGAACATACCCTTTTCATGTTGTTAACAGGCTGAATAATCTGGCCTCTCTACCAACTGTACAGTATTTTCTCCAAAGAACATGACCTGGCTTGTTGGTTCTTTGTAGATAATCGGGTATCATTAATGTAAGTTTCAATCTCCACAAATCATTCAGAAGATTGAAGTGCTTGGTGAAAGACTGAACCTTTTATTACATGTAAGTTTCAGCTTCCTGTTTACCACAAACTATTCTCTGTTTTCAGACATGTGACATAGTGCTCACTGCTTTCACCATGTCTAACATGGCTGGCTCCTGCCTGGCCTGCCTTTATGTGTTGGGTTCTAGCATGTAATGCTATCCGTTCAGAGAAGATTCGAAGAAGTCTAATGTATGCTTTGATGATCCTGATAATTCTCTACATTTGTGTCCTTCTGTTTATAGATATTTGGTTTCACTTCACAATCCCGAAATACTGAAATATCGAAATTCAGTATCTCGGGACTGTAA